>NC_058088.1:62910611-63210611 GCF_014858855.1 Bufo gargarizans | reverse complement strand
TCATTTTCTCTGAGCATGGAATCAATGGCACTTTAATAATTTATATATATAAAGAAGGACATATGTATGTATGTTCCATGATCTCTCAAAAACACAACCATTGATTTCAACTAAACTTGGTATACACATCCCTTGCTACCTGGAAAGAAAATCTTGTGGGGGTCACAGCACTCTAGGACATACCGTTCCTGAGATATTCCCAAAAAATTACCTGCATTAGCCAATACAAGCCTGCAAGTGTTTCTCTTCATATCCCAACTGTCATACACATGGTCACATGTCTCTTATCAGCCAATAGAAGCTCGCAGGCCCTTAGTCTCCACTAGTGTTAGGCGAGCATGACCAGTTATCGCTATGCTTGGCAGAATATCGCATGTGCTCAAGTCAGTGTATTTAAATCTAATTTAGCCTCTATTTGTGAAAAGTTTCTGGCAGGATTTGAACTCACAACCTTCTATATTACAGCCAAGAATGTTAACCACTACACTACAGAGCTACATGACCAGCTTTACCCCTTAAGGACTCAGCCCTATTTCACCTTAAGGACCAGGCCATTTTTTGCAAATCTGACCAGTGTCACATTAAGTGCTGATAACTTTAAAACGCTTTGACTTATCCAGGCCATTCTGAGAATGTTTTTTTGTCACATGTAGTACTTCATGACACTGGTAAAATGAAGTAAAAATATCATTTTTATTTATAAAAAATACCAAATTTACCAATTTTTTTAAAAAAAATTCAAAAAAGAATGTGAGGACGAGCACTCTCACAATTGGCATACATTTATTGAAAACCTGATATAATTGATTAGCTAAAATGAATAAAACAATAATACAATAAAATAATGTACATCTATTCAATTGACCACAATGGGATGCTCAATGATATCAAACAATTTGACAGTCTCTATCCGTCCTGTGAAAAATAATAATGATAGAAAAACCTGATTGGCCTGATATCCACAAGAGTTCAAGCAAGAGATGACACTCTTAGAGGTGTAGCTCCACAAGTTTTGCTGTTGTACCAATGTGGTAGGTAATGGCAGATGATAGTCCCGTCATATATGATGTTATTGTTGACAGAAAACTTATCAGCTTTACAATTGTCGGCTTTACAGCCGCTTACCTCCCCTTCGTATACCCCTTCAGTCCTGCGGTTCGCTTCAGACTGAGTAAACAGGGCTCATCGGATACAGCTTGTTCCGTTGTTGTATTTGGTGGCCGGAGTTACCGACTGCCGATCGCTTACCTCCAAGATCTATGGTATGGAGCAAGCGTGGGAAGCCTCCGGCTGGTAAGAGGCTGGCGTCTCACGTGGTTCTGTTTGGTATCCGGGTTTGATACTTGCGGAGTACGATTTACGTCACTTCCTGTGACGTGTTCTCTCTAGTACATCCGATACTTCCAAATTGAAATTTTCGGATATCAGAAGGTATAGTACCAAAGTTCGATTTGCATGGCCATGCAGTAGAAGAAATGCCGACAGGTATACAGCGCAATCCCAGACCCGTTTCGGGAGTTATCACACTCCCTTCCTCAGTGGTTGCGCCATACCTGTCTCGGACCAACTTTTATACCTCCCCAGGTCACCTTCAAAACCTGGACCGGAATTCTGGATATCATTGTTACGTTCCTGTGCACTTTAATATTAGGGCTTCTGGTTTTCATAGTCCGGTATTTATTCGCTGAGTCTTTCGTTGACAACATTCGATTTTAGATGTCGGTGAAGGTATAATATCCTTTCAATTCTTTAAGCATGATATACACTATCTCACTATAATAAATATGAGACTAATGTCACATCACTGAAAGCATCCCATTTGAAGCCAAAGTAATAATGGAAACTTGTGCTACCCACTTCGTTTCCTACATTAGATACAATGTATAAAATATAAAATATATAAAAAATAGATGATATCTATAAATTGTATCCATAAAATATATCAATAATGTCGATATAACAATAATACACATATAAATGGTAGATGTTTAATATGATATGATTTTATATAACGATGGCGGGCACATATTCGCCACAATTTCACCGATATTGGCAACACTTATAAAAGATCTCCAGTTCTAGGGAGGCCACTAGTCACAAGATGGTTTAACCCATTGTCAACCAACAAAAAAGGATACCCTTACAAAAAACCAAAGAGTTCCAACTCTGAGTTTAGGCCTGATGGTAACAGACTGCCAAACTCATATATTTTCCGAGACTCCCTCCTAGACATTTGCTTAATATAATTGCCTCCTCTCCAGTGTGGGTCTACCTTTTCCAGCGCCGTAAAGACGAGACTGGCCGGATCGCTGTTATGGGCCTCCTTATAATGTTTAGACAAAGAATGTTTATCATAGCCCTTCTTGATGTTGGATATATGCTCGGCCAGTCTCGTCTTTAATAACCGTTTTGTTCTACCTATATATTGTCTGTTACACGGGCACTGGACCAGGTAGACCACACCGGTAGAGTTGCATGTGAGGCAATCTTTGATGTCCCAAACAAATGTATTCTGTGTAGAGGGGACTGAGATGGTCTTGCGGGGTTTATTATTGATTTTACATGCGATACACTTTCCGCTTTTAAATCCATCCAGGTTCCCATCAATGTTCTTTTTTTATCTCTTGATTTCACGGAGGGGGCTATTGTAATGCCCAAATTGGGTGCCCTGGTGAATATAACCTTTGGAGATGTGGGTAAAAGATGGCCTATCACCCTGTCATTCAGTATGTGGTGCCAATGTGTCTTTACCACTTGTTGTATTTTTCTGTGGTCATCATTAAAAGGGAGAATAATTCTGTTGTTAATCTCATCACCTATCTGAGATGTTTGGGATGTTTGGGATATTTTGGTATCCATTTGATCAACAAAAAAGGTTTGTCTATCCAATTTCCTGACCTTTTCCAATGCTTTTTTAACTATTTCATCCGGATAGTCTTTATCTCGGAATAGCTGACACATTCCAGCCGCCTCATCCTCAAAACGCAGATCTTCCGTGCAGTTCCTCCTGACCCTCCGCAGCTGGCCAGTAGGGATATTGTCAAGCCATCTTGGGAGGTGGCAGCTGGAATATTGAATAAAGCTATTTCTATTCGTTGGCTTGAAGAAGGTATGGCAGACAAACCGATTGTTTTGTCTTCTAATCACCAGGTCAAGGAATTCGGTCTCCTCCTTGACCATGGCGTTGAAGACCAGATTTAATTGATTGTCATTGATCTCCTTCAAAAAGAGATCAAGAGCTTCTTTTCCACCCTTCCAAATGAACACCACATCATCGATGTAGCGACGCCATAGGGCCAGGTCCGCCCCCAGCCTGGGTCTGATAACTTGATGCTCCCATTCTGCCAGGAATAGGTTGGCATAGCTGGGGGCAAACCTGGTCCCCATGGCAGTCCCACACTTCTGCAGGTAATCTACACCCTCAAAACAAAAGTAATTGTGGTTGAGGATGTATCTTATACCATCGATGATAAACTGGATGTGGGTTTCCTCCAACTCTCCCTCTCTTTCCATCTGCCGTTGCACTGCGGTCAATCCCTGTTGGTGATCAATAGATGTATAGAGGGATTGTATATCCAGGGTCCCCATGATCCACTCTGGTTGGGCATCTAAAGATTCTAAGGTCTGAATGATGTGAGTGGTATCTCTTATATACGACCTAGTTCTTTTTACTATAGGTTGCAGCTGTGTATCAATATATCGGGACAAATTCGATGTAATTGACTCAATGCCCGAAACTATCGGTCTGCCTGGAGGGTTTTCGAGGTCCTTATGAATCTTGGGCAGACAGTAGAAGACCGGAAGTCTTCCCTGTGTGCCCAAGATGAATTCGAATTCTTGTTGAGATATCAACCTCTGCTCCAGGCCCTGTATACAATAGTCTTTCAACTCTCTATCGAATTCCCTCAGGGGGTCATTTTTTAGTTTCTTATAAGTTTTCTCATCCCCAAGTTGCCTAAGACACTCATTGTTATATTTCGTGGTGTCCAATATGACCACAGCTCCCCCCTTATCCGCTGGGCGTATAGTAATTGATTCTTTCCTCTGGAGAGATTTTAACGCTGAAACTTCTTGTTTTGTTAGATTATCTCGATAGGTGGGTTTAGTTTTAAGTTTTCTTATGTCTTCCTCCACATTTTTTTGAAACACTGCAATTTCTCTGCTTATTTCGTTCCTTGGGAACATGGTAGATTTCTTTTTGAGGCCCGAGCCAGCCTTTACAGGATCTCTTTGTGTGAGATTTGTTCCACCCATTATTTGGACTTCATTTCTTACTATCGGGTTCCTTAAGAAATGTTTTTTGAGACAAATATTTCTAATATATTTTTGTATACCTATATATGTTGCAAATTTATCAATCTTTTTAGTAGGGGCAAATTTCAAACCCTTTTCTAATAGTTTAGCTTGCGCTGTGGTGAGTGTAATAGAACTTAAATTAATGACTGATGTTAAATTCTCTATCTGTGTCTCGTGTGTGATGACTCTTTTCCTCTTGCTCCTTCTCGTCTTTCGGATTCGTCTGTGTATCTGTGGTAGTTGTGTCTTAAATTTTCCCCGTGATTTGTTGTGGGTTGTGATTGATATTTCTTTCTTTGTCCGTTGTGATACTGGTTGGTGTTCTGTTGTGTGTAATGATATCTCTGTCTCAAATTGTATTGGTGTTTGTGTAACTCCTGATTGTGGGGAGGTGTTTGTTCTCTGTGTCTTATTCTTGTCCTGTGGTGAGCTGGAGTGTGATCTAAAAAAGGCTGGTCTGAAAGTTGTTCATATCTGTTGCTTACTATCCCTACATGGTTATTATGTGTCTTATCTAATGTGTCAATTTGTCTATGTGATATTATATTTTGTGGTGAATCTAATTGATCCCCAAACTCTTCTATTTGTGGGTTCTTGTACGTGTTCAGATGTTTCTTAGTCTTTTTATTTATGATCTCATTTTCTATTTTGTCTAATCCCCTACATATTCTTTCTTGCCAGGTATCAAAATCCTCATTTCTGGGTAATTTGTCTATCTGTTCTTTTAGTCCTTCAATTTTTTTGTTTAAATCTCCTAATATCTCTGTTCTCCTTTTAATGATGCAGGTGTGCTGCAAAAGCAGCTTAGACAACATTGGGAAATAAGATCACTCCAATTTTATATAGAACATCAAAAAGTTCCCAAAGGACTTATGTTATATAAAACTCCAGCCCAAGATTTGGTGAGTGAGGTATTTGAGGATGAGTGGAATACACTCCTCCATAATCATTCTATCTCGCTCGTCAAACTAATCATTAAAAGGAGAACAGAGATATTAGGAGATTTAAACAAAAAAATTGAAGGACTAAAAGAACAGATAGACAAATTACCCAGAAATGAGGATTTTGATACCTGGCAAGAAAGAATATGTAGGGGATTAGACAAAATAGAAAATGAGATCATAAATAAAAAGACTAAGAAACATCTGAACACGTACAAGAACCCACAAATAGAAGAGTTTGGGGATCAATTAGATTCACCACAAAATATAATATCACATAGACAAATTGACACATTAGATAAGACACATAATAACCATGTAGGGATAGTAAGCAACAGATATGAACAACTTTCAGACCAGCCTTTTTTAGATCACAATCCAGCTCACCACAGGACAAGAATAAGACACAGAGAACAAACACCTCCCCACAATCAGGAGTTACACAAACACCAATACAATTTGAGACAGAGATATCATTACACACAACAGAACACCAACCAGTATCACAACGGACAAAGAAAGAAATATCAATCACAACCCACAACAAATCACGGGGAAAATTTAAGACACAACTACCACAGATACACAGACGAATCCGAAAGACGAGAAGGAGCAAGAGGAAAAGAGTCATCACACACGAGACACAGATAGAGAATTTAACATCAGTCATTAATTTAAGTTCTATTACACTCACCACAGCGCAAGCTAAACTATTAGAAAAGGGTTTGAAATTTGCCCCTACTAAAAAGATTGATAAATTTGCAACATATATAGGTATACAAAAATATATTAGAAATATTTGTCTCAAAAAACATTTCTTAAGGAACCCGATAGTAAGAAATGAAGTCCAAATAATGGGTGGAACAAATCTCACACAAAGAGATCCTGTAAAGGCTGGCTCGGGCCTCAAAAAGAAATCTACCATGTTCCCAAGGAACGAAATAAGCAGAGAAATTGCAGTGTTTCAAAAAAATGTGGAGGAAGACATAAGAAAACTTAAAACTAAACCCACCTATCGAGATAATCTAACAAAACAAGAAGTTTCAGCGTTAAACTCTCTCCAGAGGAAAGAATCAATTACTATACGCCCAGCGGATAAGGGGGGAGCTGTGGTCATATTGGACACCACGAAATATAACAATGAGTGTCTTAGGCAACTTGGGGATGAGAAAACTTATAAGAAACTAAAAAATGACCCCCTGAGGGAATTCGATAGAGAGTTGAAAGACTATTGTATACAGGGCCTGGAGCAGAGGTTGATATCTCAACAAGAATTCGAATTCATCTTGGGCACACAGGGAAGACTTCCGGTCTTCTACTGTCTGCCCAAGATTCATAAGGACCTCGAAAACCCTCCAGGCAGACCGATAGTTTCGGGCATTGAGTCAATTACATCGAATTTGTCCCGATATATTGATACACAGCTGCAACCTATAGTAAAAAGAACTAGGTCGTATATAAGAGATACCACTCACATCATTCAGACCTTAGAATCTTTAGATGCCCAACCAGAGTGGATCATGGGGACCCTGGATATACAATCCCTCTATACATCTATTGATCACCAACAGGGATTGACCGCAGTGCAACGGCAGATGGAAAGAGAGGGAGAGTTGGAGGAAACCCACATCCAGTTTATCATCGATGGTATAAGATACATCCTCAACCACAATTACTTTTGTTTTGAGGGTGTAGATTACCTGCAGAAGTGTGGGACTGCCATGGGGACCAGGTTTGCCCCCAGCTATGCCAACCTATTCCTGGCAGAATGGGAGCATCAAGTTATCAGACCCAGGCTGGGGGCGGACCTGGCCCTATGGCGTCGCTACATCGATGATGTGGTGTTCATTTGGAAGGGTGGAAAAGAAGCTCTTGATCTCTTTTTGAAGGAGATCAATGACAATCAATTAAATCTGGTCTTCAACGCCATGGTCAAGGAGGAGACCGAATTCCTTGACCTGGTGATTAGAAGACAAAACAATCGGTTTGTCTGCCATACCTTCTTCAAGCCAACGAATAGAAATAGCTTTATTCAATATTCCAGCTGCCACCTCCCAAGATGGCTTGACAATATCCCTACTGGCCAGCTGCGGAGGGTCAGGAGGAACTGCACGGAAGATCTGCGTTTTGAGGATGAGGCGGCTGGAATGTGTCAGCTATTCCGAGATAAAGACTATCCGGATGAAATAGTTAAAAAAGCATTGGAAAAGGTCAGGAAATTGGATAGACAAACCTTTTTTGTTGATCAAATGGA
The DNA here is from genome assembly GCF_014858855.1 of Bufo gargarizans. Taxonomy (NCBI): domain Eukaryota; kingdom Metazoa; phylum Chordata; class Amphibia; order Anura; family Bufonidae; genus Bufo; species Bufo gargarizans. The sequence goes on along the minus strand of NC_058088.1, from coordinate 63,203,120 downwards.
TACCAAAATATCCCAAACATCCCAAACATCTCAGATAGGTGATGAGATTAACAACAGAATTATTCTCCCTTTTAATGATGACCACAGAAAAATACAACAAGTGGTAAAGACACATTGGCACCACATACTGAATGACAGGGTGATAGGCCATCTTTTACCCACATCTCCAAAGGTTATATTCACCAGGGCACCCAATTTGGGCATTACAATAGCCCCCTCCGTGAAATCAAGAGATAAAAAAAGAACATTGATGGGAACCTGGATGGATTTAAAAGGCTTTTTTAAATGCGGAAAGTGTATCGCATGTAAAATCAATAATAAACCCCGCAAGACCATCTCAGTCCCCTCTACACAGAATACATTTGTTTGGGACATCAAAGATTGCCTCACATGCAACTCTACCGGTGTGGTCTACCTGGTCCAGTGCCCGTGTAACAGACAATATATAGGTAGAACAAAACGGTTATTAAAGACGAGACTGGCCGAGCATATATCCAACATCAAGAAGGGCTATGATAAACATTCTTTGTCTAAACATTATAAGGAGGCCCATAACAGCGATCCGGCCAGTCTCGTCTTTACGGCGCTGGAAAAGGTAGACCCACACTGGAGAGGAGGCAATTATATTAAGCAAATGTCTAGGAGGGAGTCTCGGAAAATATATGAGTTTGGCAGTCTGTTACCATCAGGCCTAAACTCAGAGTTGGAACTCTTTGGTTTTTTGTAAGGGTATCCTTTTTTGTTGGTTGACAATGGGTTAAACCATCTTGTGACTAGTGGCCTCCCTAGAACTGGAGATCTTTTATAAGTGTTGCCAATATCGGTGAAATTGTGGCGAATATGTGCCCGCCATCGTTATATAAAATCATATCATATTAAACATCTACCATTTATATGTGTATTATTGTTATATCGACATTATTGATATATTTTATGGATACAATTTATAGATATCATCTATTTTTTATATATTTTATATTTTATACATTGTATCTAATGTAGGAAACGAAGTGGGTAGCACAAGTTTCCATTATTACTTTGGCTTCAAATGGGATGCTTTCAGTGATGTGACATTAGTCTCATATTTATTATAGTGAGATAGTGTATATCATGCTTAAAGAATTGAAAGGATATTATACCTTCACCGACATCTAAAATCGAATGTTGTCAACGAAAGACTCAGCGAATAAATACCGGACTATGAAAACCAGAAGCCCTAATATTAAAGTGCACAGGAACGTAACAATGATATCCAGAATTCCGGTCCAGGTTTTGAAGGTGACCTGGGGAGGTATAAAAGTTGGTCCGAGACAGGTATGGCGCAACCACTGAGGAAGGGAGTGTGATAACTCCCGAAACGCGTCTGGGATTGCGCTGTATACCTGTCGGCATTTCTTCTACTGCATGGCCATGCAAATCAAACTTTGGTACTATACCTTCTGATATCCGAAAATTTCAATTTGGAAGTATCGGATGTACTAGAGAGAACACGTCACAGGAAGTGACGTAAATCGTACTCCGCAAGTATCAAACCCGGATACCAAACAGAACCACGTGAGATGCCAGCCTCTTACCAGCCGGAGGCTTCCCACGCTTGCTCCATACCATAGATCTTGGAGGTAAGCGATCGGCAGTCGGTAACTCCGGCCACCAAATACAACAACGGAACAAGCTGTATCCGACGAGCCCCGTTTACTCAGTCTGAAGCGAACCGCAGGACTGAAGGGGTATACAAAGGGGAGGTAAGCGGCTGTAAAGCCGACAATTGTAAAGCTGATAAGTTTTCTGTCAACAATAACATCATATATGACGGGACTATCATCTGCCATTACCTACCACATTGGTACAACAGCAAAACTTGTGGAGCTACACCTCTAAGAGTGTCATCTCTTGCTTGAACTCTTGTGGATATCAGGCCAATCAGGTTTTTCTATCATTATTATTTTTCACAGGACGGATAGAGACTGTCAAATTGTTTGATATCATTGAGCATCCCATTGTGGTCAATTGAATAGATGTACATTATTTTATTGTATTATTGTTTTATTCATTTTAGCTAATCAATTATATCAGGTTTTCAATAAATGTATGCCAATTGTGAGAGTGCTCGTCCTCACATTCTTTTTTGAAAATTCTATCCACTTTCGAGAGGTAGGGTGTCCTCTCTTTGGATTTGCAGCACCACATCATATAGCTACATAGAGAGCAGCCACCACCAATTTGATTCCTTTTTGTAAAAAATTGCAAATTTCTAAGTTTCAATTTCTCTACTTCTATAATACATAGTAATACCTCCAAAAATAGCTATTAGTTTACATTCCCCATATGTCTACTTTATGTTTGGATCATTTTGGGAATGATATTTAATTTTTTGGGATGTTACAAGGCTTAGAAGTTTAGATGCAAATCTTGAAAATTTTCTGAAATTTTCAAAAACCCACTTTTTAGGGACCAGTTCAGGTCTGAAGTCACTTTGTGAGGCTCACATAATAGAAACCACCCAAAAGTGACTCCATTCTATAAACTACACCCCTCAAGGTATTAAAAACGGATTTTACAAACATTATTAACCCTTTAGGTGTTCCCCAAGAGTTGATGGCAAATGGAGATGAAATTTCAGAATTACATTTTTTTGCCACATTTTCCATTTTAATCTATTTTTCCACTAACAAAGCAAGGGTTAACAGCCAAACAAAACTCTACATTTATTGCCCTGAGTCTGCAGTTTACAGAAACACCCGATATGTCGTCATACACCACTCTACGGCCCACACATCAGGGCATAGAAGGAAAGGAACGCCGTGTGGTTTATTTACACCATGTCCCATTTGAAGTCCCCTGATGCACCCCTAGAGTAGAAACTCCAAAAACGTGACCCCATTTTGGAAACTGCGGAATAAGTTGGCAGTTTGTTTTCTACTATTTTAGGGTACATATGATTTTTGGTTGCTCTTTATTACATTTTTTGTGAAGCAAAGTAACAAAAAATAGAAATTCTAAAATTTAATCTCCATTTGCCATTGACTCTTGTGGAACACTTAAAGGGTTAACAAAGTTTGTAAAATCAGTTTTGAATACCTAGAGGGGTGTAGTTTCTTAAATGGGGTCACTTTTTGTAGTTTCTACTCTAGGGGTGCATCAGGGGGGCTTCAAATGGGACATGGTGTCAAAAAACAAGTCCAGCAAAAACTGCCTTCCAAAATCCATATGGCATTCCTTTCCTTCTGTGCCCTGCTGTGTGCCCGTACAGAGGTTTACGACCACATATGGGGTGTTTCTGTAAACTAAAGGGCAATAAATATTGAGTTTTGTTTGGCTGTTAACCCTTGCTTTGTTACGGGAAAAAATTGATTAAAATGTAAAATTTGCCAAAAAATACCTGTTTTGGCACAGTTTTTATTTTTTATTATTTACAAAGTTCATCTGACAGATTATATAATGTACTATTTTTATAGAGCAGGTTGTTACGGACGCAGGGAAACCTAATATGTTTACATTTTTAAATTTATTTAAGTTTTACACAATAATATAATTTTTGAAACAAAAAAAAACATTTTAGTGTCTCCATAGTCTGAGAGCCATAGTTTTTTTTTTTAAGCGATTGTCTTAGTTAGGGTCTTATTTTTTGTGGGATGAGATGACAGTTTGAATGGCACTATTTTGGCATATATACGACTTTTTTGATAACTTTTATTACCTTTTTTTGGAAGTTAGGTGAGCAAAATTTAAATTTCATCATAGTTTTTATTTTTTATTTTTTATGGCGTTCACCGTGCGGCAAATGTAGCATGACCGTTTTATAGATCAGGTCGTTACGGACGCGGTGATACATAACATGTGTAGGGAATTTAATTTTTTTCATTTTTAATCAGGGATACATGTGTTTTTTTTTTAATTTGTACTTTTTTTAACTTTACATTTTTTTTTTTTACCCAGACCCACTTGGTTCTTGAAGATCCAGTGGGTCTGATGTCTGTATAATACAGTACAGTACACTATATAGTGTACTGCACTGTATGTCATTCACACTTTGTCTGAACAGATCTCTGCCTTTAGCACAGATCTGTTCAGCACCATGGACAGCAGGATGCCTGAGAAGGCGTCTTGTTGCCATGGGAACCTTCCCCATCTGCCACAACTGAGCAGACGGGGAAGGGGAAGGAGGGGAGCTCCCTCCCTCTTCACCTCTTCCATACAGCGGTCCCTAAGGACCGCAGCATGGAAGGGGTTAAAATGGCAGACATCTGCACAGATGTCTGCCGTTTGAATCAGAGTGTCAGCAATGAGCTGACACTCTGATTCAACCATTCGGCCATCTTGAAAATAAACGGGGGGTGGGCGGAAGATCGCGCACCCACCCCCCACACTGCCGCACGCCTCCCGCCCGCCTCACGCACTGCCCGCAATCCCCCCCCGCTGCGCCAGCAGGCACAGAAACACAGAGGGATGCAGGGGGGCGTGGGGTTAACATAGAAATATAGGCACTTTGGGGTTTATGATTCCTGGGTTAGAAACTTGCATAAGCGCTAAAAACCGCAGGTCTGAATTGACTAGCGGTTTGTAGCGATCGGCAATGCTGGGGGGGGGGGTCACAGGACCCCTCTAGCCATTGTTACAGGGTACCTGCTGAATGATTTTAACAGGCACCCTGTTCCGATCACTGCCGCCGTGCGGCAGTGATCAAAACTAAACAGGACATACCGGTACGCCCTGGGTCCTTAAGGACTCGGGAAACAGGGCGTACCGGTACGCCCTAAGTCCCTAAGGGGTTAAATGCTGGGGCATTACAGAGGGCCCTATGATAACTACTGGGGACACTATAGAGGGGCCTATATCAGTTACTGGGGGCACTATAGAAGAGCCTATGATAACTACTGGGGCACTATAGAAGGGCCAATTATAACTACTCAAACACTGTAGAGGGGCCTATATTAAGTACTGGGGAACTTTAGAGGGGGAGTATTGGGGGTAGTGGCAGGATGACACTGTTGGGACACCAGGAGAGGAAAATTGTTGAAACAGTAAGGAAACTAAGATGTCTGTGTGGTAAACTCTGCAGAGACTAGACACAAAAGATATCGTTATTATGGTCTTCTCCCAATGGAGAAGATGAGGAAAGAGAAAATCTATATTAGAGAAGATGCCACTGGAAGTAATAGGTATGTGGTGCTGTATTCTCCTGGATGTTTAGTATTGGTGAATGTAATGTCCACAAAAATATACCATTACCACTGGGAAGGTGGGCACATATTTCACATTCACTAGACAAATGGACCTGGCCGGTTTAAAATGACAGGGCTGAATTGCAGCCCCATTCCAGCCCTGTATGTAGTGTTGTATTCTCCTGTATGTATGATAGTGAATGGAATGTCCATTCAAATATGTCTTTTCCACTTGGGCTTGACAGGGGGGTGGACTTGGAGTCCAAATCTTAGGAAACCCTAAATTGGGGGGGGGGGAAAAACACCGGTGGACAAAATATAGAGTTATATGATAAGAATCTGCATAACTAATCATCTGCTCATTAGTTGCAAGTTCAATTTATATATGAGATAATTGTCTATAAAATGATGGTGGTTTCACATTTAAAGCTGTAGTGGATGGTGAGATATGGAGCCGGAAAGTCAAAAGTTTAGAACATTGCTACCCTTTTTCTCATCAGTGTGTGTAATTATACAGGTAGTGTGGTACGCACACCATTTTCTAATACTGGAAGGGGGTTGGCGTGGCATCCTTAATCCACCCCTGGCCAGAATGGAGAGCTGGTATGTATAAGCAAATGTCCAATAGCAAGTAGCTATTACGATTCAGGGGTCCAGAAGGGGGAAGAGCTGCCCAAAAAGGTTTAAAATCTAGACAACCCATTCAAAACCATGTTTACTGGGGTTTAGCTGATCTTTTGAAAAATAATTTGTAGAAATAGACATGTTCTATCTCTTATTGTTGGTATCTATCTTTATTTGCAGACATGACCACTAATTTGCTGCAAAGATTTAACAACATACATTTTTTCACTTGACAAAGCATGCCAGGGGTCTTCAATTGCCATAGGTTGCCTTTATTAGATAAATTCGATAGTGCAAGCGTTTGCGGAACTCTAGCAGGCTAATAACTGCAGAAAGACTGTCTAGGGAATCACAGTAGTTAAAAGGCTTCCTGAAAATTTTGAAGTCAATGTCTTTGGAGCCACACATGCATTTGGGGTAGCATGGCAAAAACAAAGAAAAGAAGTGCCATGCAAACCATGAGTGACACTGAACTATTAGAAAAAAGCTAGTAAAAGTTGAATAAGGTTTGCATTACTGATATAGTTATGCATTCACCAGTGACTTAGGCTACATGACACGACCGTTCCGTTTTTTTGCAGTCTACAAACCGCAGATCCGCAAAAAACTGAAGCCACCCGTGTGCCTTCCGCAATTTTAGGAACAGAACAGGCGGCCCATTGTAGAAATGACTATTCTTGTCCACAAAAAGGACAAGAATAGGACATGCTATATTTTTTTTGTGAGGCCACGGAATGGAACAAAGGATGCGGACAGCACACGGAGTGCTGTCTGCATATTTTGCAGTCCCATTGAAGTTAATGGGTCCGCACCCGAGTCGCAAAATCTGCGGCTCGGATGCGGACCCGAAAGACGGTTGTGTGCATGAGGCCTTAGACAGTTGAATATCTGAAGTAGTGTTTGGAGACGCTTTGGCTTAACCTCCTAACAGTGCCATTGGAAAAATCCTCCCAAAAATGTCACTTTTTTATTGTAGATTTTTCAATGTGTGTCTGCAGTAAATCTTGTTGGCGCACAACTCAGGGAAACAATAGCATTTTTAACCTCTTAGTAACATAGTTCATTTTAGCCTTAAGGACCAATAATATTTTCCTTCTTTGTGTTCTACCAGTCATCGTTTTTTCTTCTATATTTTAATTTTATTTTGCGGGATTAGTTGTAGGTTTATTAGGAACCATTTTGGGGTATATATAGTGTATTAAATAACTTATTATTTCTTTTTTAGGTGGAAAGATAAAAAAAACTGCAATTTTTACATTATTTTGTGGAATTTATTTAAGGTGTTCACTGTGTGGTAAAAATACCATAACTTTTTTATGTGGGTCTGTACATTGATGATAATGCCACATTTCTATACATTTTTACTATTTTCCTTTCCTCCTGCAGGCTGTCAGCTCTGCAGCTGCTCCCTCATTCTCTTCCAGACTGAAGGAGAGGGGGTCTGCTTTAACTGCTCATATGTCTGGTTTGGTACCAGAACCAAATACCAGAATGACAGCAATATGTTCACTACATCGGAAGATGTCACTGATAGAAATTGGGATGCTGTGAATGTAGATGAAAGTGAAAGTAAAAGCAGGTTTTACCTGCAAATATTCCTGACTTGATTTCTAACAGTGATTTTTCCTCTGTTGCTTGGACTAATGGTAGTCTTGTAAGAAAGCCTGGAATGCCAGCTTTCAAACAAGACCAGTTGCTATCATTGAGGAGATATCAGCATCTAAACCAGCCCTCCCCCCTCCACTTTCTGCCCGATTGAACTGTTAAGTACTTTTCCCACAGTCGGCGCTGAGCTTGAGCAAAACAGTTAGGTGGTTAGGACAATTTGGAACCAGTGCCATTACATATTAGAGGTGCTTTAAAGGGAACCTGTCACCAGTTTTATGGTGTTCTAACTAAGGGCAACATAAATAAGTGACTGATTCTCTTAGCAAAATGCTGGGTCACTTTCTTTAATTGACCCAGTCAATCTGCCAACATCTTGCATTAAAAAGCTCCAGCTGATAATGATGATGAGTCATGAATATTCATGAGCTCCTGACACTCTCTGCCTCCTTGCTGCTGAGTGACAGTTATTTTCCATATGAATCAGTAGCAGGTGGGCAGGGGAGTGGCTATAGCTCTGAATTAAATATATGCTGGACTCAATGACATCACGCCGGACTCGAATCAGCATGCAGCATCTTTGGGTGTATATTATGAGGTAACCATCTGTCACACCAGTAAGTGAATACATCTAAGGTGCTTTTTAGTAGTTAATTAAATATTCACATGACAGGTTCCCTTTAAATAGTAACCATGAAACAATGAACCAAAGAGGTCCTATGTTTCAATTTAATTAAACATTAACCATGGCATGCGATTTCAGGGAAATGAATCTTCTGATTGGTGTATTACAGATAGACATACCATATGTTATTATAGACAAATATTGTATAATTGCATGCATAATTTAGTATTCATGAATTTATTTTTCCAATATGTAAATATTAGTGCAGTCAGGATTTGTTTTTTTTAAATTTCTTGTTTACATTAAATTTATCAAAAGAAAATTGAGAATTGACGTGCTTATTAAGAAACTTGATACCTTTATTAATGAGTGGGTATGAGCAAAAGTGATCGATACACTCAGATGCTCTTGATATAAAAATGCAAACAGCGAACCTCCTATTATAGATAGGTGGTACAATAATGAATCACTATAGTAACGGGGATGATAATGGGTAAGTCTATGGGAAAAATTCTCTCCCTAGACGACCCTACGGAACTATGTCCTGAAGCACAGGGATGTCCCCTAATGGTGGAGACACCCTGCCCCCGTACCTAAGCCTAGATATGGCCCTAGTGATGCCCTACTTAGCAAAGCTGGATCGAAAAATATTAATCCAGTGAAACAAAACAAAAAAATAATAAGTCTAATGTAAATGATAGAAAGACAACCCCAACGCGTTTCGGCTGCATACAGCAGCTCATCAGGAGGTGATGACAGTGTAGTCAACGTAGGGAATAAAGTAAGCAGAAAAATTCCTTTTATAAAAAATTGTTGTGCTTAGAAAAATGAGATGGTACTTAGCTCCTTGGCATACTTGATGGTGCTGTGTATACAGATATATATCTCTTGTCCGTATATATGATGAATTCTGAGGGTGAAAAAAAGGGGCTATATGTCAGACATTTATATAGGTCTGAAAAAACAAAGTACTCTGTGTCTGACACTCATATGTGAGTCTGAAAGAGCAAAGTACTTAGTCACAGATATTCATATATTGTAATAGTGTACTGATCAATAAACAAAGTACACCATATGCCACTCAGTCATTAGCATAAGGGGACAAGTCAGTGGTGTAAACGATATAGTGTACTCACCAGACAGAGGGAGACCCTGTAACAAGCACGGCTGGTATGCTGGGAGGCTGGAGGGCTCATAACAGTATGTCAGCGCTTGCTATTTAAGCGCTGGTGCCGGCATGTGTTTCCGGACGCCGAAGGGAGAGCACTTCCGGTCGGTGGAACGCATCGTAGTGACGCGATGCGTCACTTCCGGTCTTTGGAACGCATATTGGAACGCATGAGCGGCCAATGATGCTGAAAGTTCCTGGTCTATATGTGCTTCTCACTAACTGTTATTTTAACCACAGTAATTGGATCGAAATGGTTCTATAGTCCCCTACTCATAAAGAATCGGTGATGGGAGGACTATAATATATATTTTGAGCCCCAAAAAATACCAGGTCTTAATCGGAGGGATTCTAATGGTAGCATGCTATAGACATCATCACGTGTATATAGCAAAGATTACGGGAGCCATATAGACGTGAGAAGGAATGATAGGAGTGACAGTGATGTATGTCACTTTTCCTAAGATATGGTGCTTCACGCACCGGCATTGGCAAAAGGGGGACGAGCAATTAGGGATATTTATATAGGATAGGATAGAGGAATAGTCTCTGATAGAGGAATTAAGGGGTTTGTAACGACATGTTTTAAATCAAATAAAACATGTATATGTGAGTCGCTCATTGAGACCGCTTGGTGACTGTGACCGGAATCGATAAATCCATTCGGATTCTTTTTGGAGTATCTTCCGGTCCCAATCACCCCCTCTTAGAGGTTTGGGAATAACCTCAAGTACTAAAAACTTAAGGGTACTTAGGTCTCCCCCATGTTGATCGTTAATATGGTTAGCAACGGGGGTGTCTTTTTTCTTTACTATGTCGTTGATGTGTTCGCAGACTCTACGTCTAAGTTCCCTGAAAGTCTTGCCGATGTAATCTTTCGGACAGGTACACTGACATATATAGACAACTCCTTGTGTTTTGCAGTTAGCGAAGGAACCTAACGTTTGGACGATATTGGTTGTGGAACAGGTGACCGTTTTAGAAATGCGTATATATCTGCAAGCCTTACAGCTACCGCATCTGAATGTCCCTTTCGGTTGTCTGTCCAGCCATGTTCCCTCCTTTTTTATGCCGGTGTAGTGGCTATGCACGAGCCTGTCTCTGAGGCTCCTCCCCTTGCGATATGTTATTTGGGGGTAGTTAGAGATGGCTTTAGACAGGTCTTTGTCCATCATTAGGATTGGCCAGTGAGTTTTTAAAATGGCAGTGACTTCGCTGTTGGCTGTGTCATATGTGGAAATTAGGCGAATGGTTGAGCTATCCTTGTTATCTTTTGTTTTTGGTATTAATAAATCGCCCCTATCCCTGTTCTCGGCTGCCTGAAAAGCTTCCCTTAAAGTAGACCTCGGGTACCCTCTCTGTAATAGTCTATTTCTTAAATTCCTTGACTCCTGGTAAAAGTTTTCTTTGTCAGAGCAGTTACGGCGCATGCGTAAATATTGGCCTTTTGGAATACCTCTTTTAACTGCTTGTGGGTGGTGACTATTCCAGTGTAAAATGTTATTTGTGGCGGTCGGTTTTCGATAGATATTTGTAGTCAGATTTCCTGCTACAGATGTTACTTCCACATCCAAGAAGGTGATGCTCTTGGATTTAATTTCGCTGGTGAATCTTAATCCCACATTATTATCGTTAAGGGCGGAGACGAAGTCACAGAATTTCTCTTTACTGTCACCCCACACTACAAAGATGTCATCAATATAGCGGGTCCAAAAGACAATCCCACTATTCCACCACATCTGGTGATCGGGGAACACAAATTTGTCTTCCCACCAGCCCAGGAAGAGATTTGCATAGGCGGGGGCACAAGGGCTGCCCATAGCAGTCCCCCTGAGCTGGTGGTAAATGGACCCGCTATATGTGAAGAAGTTGTGTGTAAGAGTGTATTCCAGGAGGCTCATGATAAAATTGTTGTGATTTTGAAACTGCGTGCCCCTCGATCTCAGGAAATGGGCCGTAGCTGCTAGACCTTTATCGTGTGGTATGGATGTGTACAGGGATTCCACGTCGATACTCGCAAGATGGCAATAAGAGTCGACGGAGATGGTTTCAATTTTTCGAAGGAAATCCATCGTGTCGCGTGTAAAGGATGGTAAACAGGACACGAATTCTTTTAGTGTTTGATCAAGGTATGTCCCACAATGATGGGTCAGGGAGTCCATACCTGATACAATTGGGCGTCCCTTCAAGGGAGTTACTCCCTTATGGATTTTTGGGAGGCAGTAAAAAGTGGCCAGCTGTGGGTTTTTAGGGAGAAGATATGCATATTCTGATTTTGTAATCACCCCCTGTTCTAAGCCCTGTTGAAGGATCTCTTTCAGTTGTTGCTGGAAGACTAGACTAGGGTCACTCGGTAGAACTCTATAGCTGGTGGAATCCCTAAGTAGGTCAAGGCACATTTTTTTATAGTCAGGATGGTCTAGAATTACTAGATTCCCACCTTTATCTGATGGTTTTATAATGATGGTGTTATCTGTCTCCAGGTTCCTAAGAGCCATCGCCTCGTCTCGGGACAAGTTATAGTCTCTCGGATAGTTGACATTTAGCTGTTCCAGGTCATTGCTGACCATTTTAACAAAAATGTCAATATGTTCGGAGCTCATGGGGGGTGGTAGTCTAGTACTAATGGGGCGAAGATTGGTAAAGGGACCGTCTCCGGGATTTTTATTCCCCTCCTCATACAGATCCATGAGGTTTTGGAGGTCGGGAAAGTCCTCTAGGTCAATCCCCAAGTCATGGCATGTTTGCCTATTACTATTTTGATAGAATTTATGCCATTTGAGCCTTCTGCCAAACAGATTAAGATCTTTGATCCAAGTAAAAATATTAAACCTAGTAGTTGGTACGAATGAAAGACCCTTTTGGAGAATGGTGGTTTCAACGTCTGTCAGGGGTCGAGAGGACAGATTAATTATTTGCAGGTTGTCGGTTAAGGGCGACTTTCGCCTGTCCTTACCCCCTTCCTTAGATGATAGGGGCCCTGGCTGTTGGTTAAAAAAGGAACCAGGGGTTGTTGTTGAGTAGCTGTGAAGGAAGAGGAGGTGGAGGGAGAGGAGGGCTGAGATGGTCCTCCACGTGTTTGACCCGAGTATCCCCTTTGTCTCCCCCATCTCTGCCACCTTCGTCCCGGTCTCCGACCCTGACCACCTCTATTATAGTTTACACTTTGATCTATTTTGGTTGGTTCAGAATCAGAGAGGTCGGCCTCTGAAGAGGATACTTCAGATTCTGAGAGAATTGGTGTTTTCGTCTCAAGATTATAGGCCCGGTTTTCTCGGAATTCAGCTAAATCTTTAGTGAATTGGCGATGCTTTCTTTCCTTTAGGAGGTTTTGGAAACGTTCTACCGACGTCTGCAGTGAGGACTCTCTCTTATTAAATTCGGGATCAGTCTTGAATTTTAAGACCCCTTCAGTGAGGTCCTTGAGATTGGTTGACGTTTTCTCAAAGACTTTTTTCTCTTCCTCCAACAATAGGGTCATCAACCTAAGGGAACTAAGGGTTAATTCCTGTTCCCACTTGGTGATCAATTGTACTGAAAGGATACGGTCGGCTGGTTTGATCGGAATGCGTAATACCCTAGGGACAATTTTATGTTCTATATAGCTCTCCAGGGACCTGACTTCCCACCACGACTTGATATTGTCTTTGTAGCCGGAATACAGGTCCCTGAAGGCTATTTTGCAGGATGTGGATGAGGCTAAACCCGGAATTTCCTTATCAGAGAAGATGTCTTTAGCTTCTCTTATTAGTTCCTCTGTGAAAAAAGTCCCAGACAGAAAACTTGCCATGCTCTATATAAATTGTTATTTAAAGACACCTAACAAGAAAAGGCTCAATATTCTAGGCTCAAAGTGTCACACTCTAGTCAGCTAATTAATCCATACCCCCTGAGCAAAGGGGACCCCAAAATTGTGACTTTGGGGTTTCATAAGCTGTAAGCCATAATCATCCAAATTATAACAAATGAAGGCTTGAAATATCTCACTTTGCATGTTATTAGTCTATCTCATATGTTGCATTACTGAAATAAATTAACTTTGCATAATATTCTAATTTTTCGAGTTTCATCTGCAGATTGCAGTCATTAACATTAAAACCTGTCTCCAGTGAGGCTCAAAGTCGTATTTATCTATGAGCCATGTGAATAAGGGGTTCCTGTTGTTACTTTTTTGTGAATTAAACTACAGCATGTTATTATACCTCCAGGGCTTTGGTGCTCTAAACATGCCCGTCCAGAGTCTGCCATGTCACATTAAGTACAAAAAGTTATCATTCAGCATACACTTTATCTAAATTCCCAGAGAAGTGCCCCGTGGCATCTGGCACATGCGCAGTGAAGCAAGGAGAAGTGTCCTCTTGTTTATCTACACACTACGCATGTGCTGGATCCCGTGGACTCTTCTGTGATTATTTATAACTTCTATCTTCTTTGATAACATTGTTAGAAGCTTGTAAATCAGTGGAAAAAAAATACACACTAATCATTCCATTTAGCAAGCCTTGGCTCGATCTCAATCTACATTCTTTTTGTATTTTATCTGCAGCCAATCTAAATTTAATGTAATTTAAAGACACCTAACAAGATATCTATTGATAGGTTACACGTAGGAAATAGGTCAAAAGAAAATTGAGAATTGACGTGCTTATTAAGAAACTTGATACCTTTATTAATGAGTGGGTATGAGCAAGAGTGATCGATACACTCAGATGCTCTTGATATAAAAATGCAAACAGCGAACCTCCTATTATAGATAGGTGGTACAATAATGAATCACTATAGTAACGGGGATGATAATGGGTAAGTCTATGGGAAAAATTCTCTCCCTAGACGACCCTACGGAACTATGTCCTGAAGCACAGGGATGTCCCCTAGTGGTGGAGACACCCTGCCCCCGTACCTAAGCCTAGATGTGGCCCTAGTGATGCCCTACTTAGCAAAGCTGGATCGGAAAATATTAATCCAGTGAAACAAAACAAAAAATAATAAGTCTAATGTAAATGATAAAAAGACACAACCCCAACGCGTTTCGGCTGCATACAGCAGCTCATCAGGAGGTGATGACAGTGTAGTCAACGTAGGGAATAAAGTAAGCAAAAAAATTCTTTTTATAAAAAATTGTTGTGCTTAGAAGAATGAGATGGTACTTAGCTCCTTGGCATACTTGATGGTGCTGTGTATACGGATATGTATCTCTTGTCCGTATGTATGATGACTTCTGAGGGTGAAAAAAAGGGCTATATGTCAGACATTTATATAGGTCTGAAAAACAAAGTACTCTGTATCTGACATTCATATGTGAGTCTGAAAGAGTAAGGTACTTAGTAACAGGTATTCATATATTGCAATAGTATACTGATCAATAAACAAGGTATACTATATGCCACTCAGTCATTAGCATAAGGGGACAAGTCAGTGGTGTAAATGATATAGTGTACTCACCAGACAGAGGGGGGCCCTGTAGAAAGCACGAGCATCACCTTCTTGGATGTGGAAGCAACATCTGTAGCAGGAAATCTGACTACAAATGTCTATAGAAAACCGACTTCCACAAACAACATTTTACACTGGAATAGTCACCACCCACAAGCAGTCAAAAGAGGTATTCCAAAAGGCCAATATTACGCATGCGCCGTAACTGCTCTGACAAAGAAAACTTTTACCAGGAGTCAAGGAACTTAAGAAATAGACTATTACAGAGAGGGTACCCGAGGTCTACTTTAAGGGAAGCTTTTCAGGCAGCTGAGAACAGGGATAGGGGCGATTTATTAATACCAAAAACAAAAGATAACAAGGATAGCTCAACCATTCGCCTAATTTCCACATATGACACAGCTAACAGCGAAGTCACTGCCATTTTAAAAACTCACTGGCCAATCCTAATGATGGACAAAGACCTGTCTAAAGCCATCTCTAACTACCCCCAAATAACATATCGCAAGGGGAGGAGCCTCAGAGACAGGCTCGTGCATAGCCACTACACCGGCATAAAAAAGGAGGGAACATGGCTGGACAGACAACCGAAAGGGACATTCAGATGCGGTAGCTGTAAGGCTTGCAGATATATACGCATTTCTAAAACGGTCACCTGTTCCACAACCAATATCGTCCAAACGTTAGGTTCCTTCGCTAACTGCAAAACACAAGGAGTTGTCTATATATGTCAGTGTACCTGTCCGAAAGATTACATCGGCAAGACTTTCAGGGAACTTAGACGTAGAGTCTGCGAACACATCAACGACATAGTAAAGAAAAAAGACACCCCCGTTGCTAACCATATTAACGATCAACATGGGGGAGACCTAAGTACCCTTAAGTTTCTAGTACTTGAGGTTATTCCCAAACCTCTAAGAGGGGGTGACTGGGACCGGAAGATACTCCAAAAAGAATCCGAATGGATTTATCGATTCCGGTCACAGTCACCAAGCGGTCTCAATGAGCGACTCACATATACATGTTTTATTTGATTTAAAACATGTCGTTACAAACCCCTTAATTCCTCTATCAGAGACTATTCCTCTGTCCTATCCTATATAAATATCCCTAATTGCTCGTCCCCCTTTTGCCAATGCCGGTGCGTGAAGCACCATATCTTAGGAAAAGTGACATACATCACTGTCACTCCTAATCATTCCTTCTCACGTCTATATGGCTCCCGTAATCTTTGCTATATACACGTGATGATGTCTATATGCATGCTACCATTAGAATCCCTCCGATTAAGACCTGGTATTTTTTGGGGCTCAAAATATATAGTTATAGTCCTCCCATCACCGATTCTTTATGAGTAGGGGACTATAGAACCATTTCGATCCAATTACTGTGGTTAAATTAACAGTTAGTGAGAAGCACATACAGACCAGGAACTTTCAGCATCATTGGCCGCTCATGCGTTCCAATATGCGTTCCAAAGACCGGAAGTGACGCATCGCGTCACTACGATGCGTTCCACCGACCGGAAGTGCTCTCCCTTCGGCGTCCGGAAACACATGCCGGCACCAGCGCTTAAATAGCAAGCGCTGACATACTGTTATGAGCCCTCCAGCCTCCCAGCATACCAGCTGTGCTTGTTACAGGGTCTCCCTCTGTCTGGTGAGTACACTATATCGTTTACACCACTGACTTGTCCCCTTATGCTAATGACTGAGTGGCATATGGTGTACTTTGTTTATTGATCAGTACACTATTACAATATATGAATATCTGTGACTAAGTACTTTGCTCTTTCAGACTCACATATGAGTGTCAGACACAGAGTACTTTGTTTTTTCAGACCTATATAAATGTCTGACATATAGCCCCTTTTTTTCACCCTCAGAATTCATCATATATACGGACAAGAGATATATATCTGTATACACAGCACCATCAAGTATGCCAAGGAGCTAAGTACCATCTAATTTTTCTAAGCACAACAATTTTTTATAAAAGGAATTTTTCTGCTTACTTTATTCCCTACGTTGACTACACTGTCATCACCTCCTGATGAGCTGCTGTATGCAGCCGAAACGCGTTGGGGTTGTCTTTCTATCATTTACATTAGACTTATTATTTTTTTGTTTTGTTTCACTGGATTAATATTTTTCGATCCAGCTTTGCTAAGTAGGGCATCACTAGGGCCATATCTAGGCTTAGGTACGGGGGCAGGGTGTCTCCACCATTAGGGGACATCCCTGTGCTTCAGGACATAGTTCCGTAGGGTCGTCTAGGGAGAGAATTTTTCCCATAGACTTACCCATTATCATCCCCGTTACTATAGTGATTCATTATTGTACCACCTATCTATAATAGGAGGTTCGCTGTTTGCATTTTTATATCAAGAGCATCTGAGTGTATCGATCACTCTTGCTCATACCCACTCATTAATAAAGGTATCAAGTTTCTTAATAAGCACGTCAATTCTCAATTTTCTTTTGACCTATTTCCTACGTGTAACCTATCAATAGATATCTTGTTAGGTGTCTTTAAATTACATTAAATTTAGATTGGCTGCAGATAAAATACAAAAAGAATGTAGATTGAGATCGAGCCAAGGCTTGCTAAATGGAATGATTAGTGTGTATTTTTTTTCCACTGATTTACAAGCTTCTAACAATGTTATCAAAGAAGATAGAAGTTATAAATAATCACAGAAGAGTCCACGGGATCCAGCACATGCGTAGTGTGTAGATAAACAAGAGGACACTTCTCCTTGCTTCACTGCGCATGTGCCAGATGCCACGGGGCACTTCTCTGGGAATTTAGATAAAGTGTATGCTGAATGATAACTTTTTGTACTTAATGTGACATGGCAGACTCTGGACGGGCATGTTTAGAGCACCAAAGCCCTGGAGGTATAATAACATGCTGTAGTTTAATTCACAAAAAAGTAACAACAGGAACCCCTTATTCACATGGCTCATAGATAAATACGACTTTGAGCCTCACTGGAGACAGGTTTTAATGTTAATGACTGCAATCTGCAGATGAAACTCGAAAAATTAGAATATTATGCAAAGTTAATTTATTTCAGTAATGCAACATATGAGATAGACTAATAACATGCAAAGTGAGATATTTCAAGCCTTCATTTGTTATAATTTGGATGATTATGGCTTACAGCTTATGAAACCCCAAAGTCACAATTTTGGGGTCCCCTTTGCTCAGGGGGTATGGATTAATTAGCTGACTAGAGTGTGACACTTTGAGCCTAGAATATTGAGCCTTTTCACAAAACTCTAATTTTAAGCTGCATTAATGCAATTCCTTTTAATTTGCATTACTGAAATAAATGGACTTTTGCACGATATTCTCATTTTTTCGAGTTTCACCTGTATGTACAGTGTAGCTGTATATAATGTCTCTATATATCTGCATGAAGGAATTAGCTAAAATATCTTAGTTGTTTTCAGATGTTTCTTCAGATAAAGAGGACCTTTCACCGATACTGACATTACCATATAAATAGCTGGCTGGGTAGAGCATACTGATGGCATGTGATATCGCTTACAATTTTTTCTATGCACAGCTCCATTCCCCGCTGTGCCCCCCGTTCTGGTTTCCCGCCTGATATTTAAATCCGTACCACCGGCACAGGGAGGAGGAGACGGCCGTGTTTCTCAAGGGGCATCTCCTTCTTCCTGGCTGTGATACTCTTCGCTGTTATTGGCCAGCTCCTCCTCCCTGTACCGATGGTATGGATTAACATACCAGACGAGAAATCAGAATGGGGGGCACAGCGGGGGAACGGAGCAGCGCATCGAAAAAAAAAATTGTGAGTGATATCACATGCATCAGTATGCCATATTCTGCCAGCTATTTGTATGGTAATGTCAGTATCAGTTAAAGGTCCTCTTTAAGATAAGTATTCTTGAGAGAGAGATACACACATTAAGGGACACTTATCAAATGAATTATGACGGTTTTATGGGGCTAAAATGTTGCAAGTGTTATTGCACTCCGGCTTTCGTGCAAAATTTTCAGATGTAGAGTAAGAATTTGAGTTTTGCCAGTAGATCATTTTTCTGCCTCCTTCATCATTTGTGACTTTTATAAGAGCTCCATGCCTGGCATACTTTCACTGAAATAGATGCAACGACATTGCACTTGTGCCAAATTTACTACTACCGTGTGCCATTTTTATAAATTTGCAGCATGTGAGCATAATGCCTCCAGTCTAAAAATGAACCTGAAATACACCTACAGTGATAGATTCCCCACTTTATTACACACCTTGTATCCATGTAACCTAAAATCTGTTCACAACACATTTTAATGCAAAATTGTATTATCTTGTATGGAAAACTTTGCAGGGACGATGCACAGTTTAAAATAAATTCAGCTTCTACAAAAAATCATTAGCGTTGAAGCCAGATTCTCTCGTTTGAAAAATTGATCAAGGCTGCCCCCTATGCCTTCTTCAGTGAAAGTAATGATGTTAATGTGTGTTGTATCAGCAGGTGAAATGAAATATGTTCTGACACTTTACTATCATGTGCCACTAGTGATTTTACAAATAATGAGTTTATACAAAATGAATTAAAATGTGTTTACAAATATCCACATGTTTTATTTAATTCTGTATAATTCTTGATTATCCATCAACTGTACAATAGCATGTGAAGAGAGTATGTAGCATGCTAAAAAGTATAGAAAATACTATTTAATATTATTTGGGGTTTTTCCATCAGCCAGTTACCATGAGAGAGTAATTTTTCTTCTACAACTGTCACACAGGCATACCTATTTGAATGTGCGTTAACGTGGACCAAGAATGAACAGACATTTTTAATTAAACACAAATTTTTGTGCGTTATTTGTATTTTTAAAAAAAAATTATAATCAGAAGGGACAGTGTTATAATAATGAAATATTTCTAGAATGTCCTCCGTTCCAATGTCCTGCTTTTTCCTCCCTTCTTGCAGACTTTTTTTGGCTGAAGCAATGATGTGCTGTATACTGCATGTAGTGCAGACTTAGAGATGAGCAATTAGATTGTACAGAAACCAAATTGGACCTGAGAATTGTATGTGATTCTATTCAGGAGAATGAGAAAGAGAGAGAGATAACAAGAATCAGAATGTCCTTCACAGCTTTTTGGGGAGATTGAAGCACTTTCGATTTTGGTAGAATCCATTTAGGGCTGAATCAAATTGGACTCCCAATTTGGTCGAATCAGACTGGAGAAGAAAAAGATCAGTCTCCAGAAGCGTCAAAAGCTCTTCACTGTAAGAACTGTGGATCTGTGGCGTGGTCACAACAGTGACAATAGACAGTTTTAGAAGTAAATGGATGAATTCTTAAATTCCTAAATTACATCAATGCTTATGAAAATGTGTAGCAATCTGAGTCTCACTTCCTTTCTGGGATTTACGTCCCCACCTATCCCTTGGTTGAGCTTGATGGACTTATGTCTTTTTCAACCATATTTACTATGCATATATGAACCAGTTTCAAATCTGCAACATCTTGACACTTTATTAAACAATTCTCAGTGTATTGATATCTATTTTTCATCATCTATAGCTATCCCTAACTACTAAAAAACAGTGACCTCATCATCACCATAAATCTCCTAAAGATGTGTAGCACAGAGTAACAGGGTTTATTAAGGTAATGTTGTTTGAGTACAAGATTCAATGTGTAGCCTCAACTCTTACATTCCGCTCCCATCAATTACTTATTGATTTTTTTTCATGATATAAAGAGAGAAACCGACTCAACATTTTAATGTGAATATAGGATCGATATTAACTAGAGTAGCAGAAACATACAAATACTGAGCTATGGTTATCACTGTTCTCCAATGAAACATTTTTTCCCACTACTATTGTCTCCTTACCTGATTTCAATATTTTTTAAGTAATGTTATTAATATTGCCAACAGTTTGCCTTTTAATTGTTAGTACTTCTAAAGGAAATGCTGCTTCTGACAAAACAGCTTCGCAGAGACATCAATCAGAATACTTTCCATTGGGCTTTCAGGACATCTCTATAGATACAGTATAATACGCTGATATGATCTGTCTTGTTTTGGAGATTCCACAATGGAAAATCATTTTAACCCAAGGGACAGATTTCTGGGAACTGATCATTTTACTGAATGTTCTACAATCTGAAAAAAAAAATATGCATCTATAATAATAAAATCCCTGTGTGAATGCGCTGTGTCCATGTGTGTGTCACCAGTTTTTCACTGGGCATGTTCGGCGTCCAATCAGGACACAGCGCTCCACACGGACTCAAAGCTACACACGTTTCCCTGCAGCCTGACTGCCCATAGATACCTCCAAGGCCACAGCTCCCCCGCCACCGTCCACTCCTGCATCAGTTCCCTCACGACTGTCTGCTCCTCTCTCGGCTCAGGAGATGCAGAGTGTGTAGCACAGGATTGCAGAGCGGCAGCGGGCAGAGTGTTAGCTGTAATTTCCAGCTAACACTCTGCTTGAAATGGGCGACATCAGTACACATGATCCCTCCCTGCTTCTAGCTTGTGGGCCAATGAGAAGGCTGCAATATCTTTGACTTTAGGAGTAGTGTTGAATGCAAATTTTCGTCATGCAAATTTTTATCGCTAATTTTTTAATTGCCGATTTCCACAATCAAGAAAATAATGACTGGAGATAACGAATTCGCAAATTTGCGAATATTCACCCAAATATTAGCAAAATATCACAAATTTGAATATTGCCCCTGCCGCTCATCACTAAAGGGGAGTGGGTGTGATGGCCCAGAAGTGCCTTGGTCCAGCAGATACTCTTTCACCACCCTTCGCTGCTCCCACAACCTCTCCAGCATGTGGAGGGTCGAGTTCCACCACGTCATACTGTCCACAATCAGCCTGTGAGGTGGCAGGCTGTTGTGCTGCTACAGTTTGGACAGGGACGAGGTGGTGGTTGGGTAGAGTCGGAAGTGGCTGGCAATCCTCTGTACCCTTTGCACAATGTCGCTCAACCTTAGGTATGTGCGTAGGAACTTCTGTACCACAAGGTTGAGGGCATGTGTGTTAGACTGCCAGCATGGAGGGCGGTGAGGGGGTTGCTGCCATTGTCACAGACAACCGTACCTGCCTGGAGCCTACGGGATGTTAGCCACTTGTGGACCTGAGCCTGAAGGGGTGGCCAGAACATAAGGTCCAGTGTGTCTCCATTCCCCTAAGCTCACAAGCTGGAGCACGGCCTGGCAGTGCATATGCCCCACATTTATGTAGCTACAGGGATGCTTGCTGGGGGGCTCAGCAGCAGCAGGGACAGTGGCTTAAAGGAGAGCAGCAGTTCTCCCCTGGACACCCTGGGGCGGCACCACAAACTGAGATGCCGCCAAATCTGATGATCCCTCCCCGTCACTTCATTGGGACACCCCATGGGCTGTGAAGCTGATGTATCGTCCCTGCCCATGTCTGCTGGTCCAGGCATCCATTTTCAGATGCACCCTGTTGCTGATAGCATGATCCAGTGACAGGGATACATTCGCACAATGTGCTGGTGTAGGGCAGTGATGCCGGTCCTGGCAAAAAATGGCGGCTGGGGACATGCCATTTGGAGTTGGGCCTGCTCCAACATCTGCTGGAATGGATTGTAGTCCACAATATTGAAGGCCAGCAGATTTGAAGGGTAGCAGATGTTGGGTAATAACCCTTGCCATTGAGAGTCCATTGAGTGAACGCACCCGTCGGTCCCCAGGGGCGTAGGCCGCGGTGCGTTTAAATGCCTTGGCGAATGACGGCTGGCGCCGGACCTCATCCATTAATGATTTTTCCACAATGTTTCTAAACACAATTAAATAAATATAGAAATAAAATAATGAGGGAGTTTGGGCAAACTTTATTGGGTTGGGGACAATGGGGCAAAAATGAAATAAAATAGACACTAAACCCTAAGACAATGACACAAAAACAGACAGGAAAAAACTTTTTATTTTTTTATAGACAAAATACGCTGACAATAATCCCTCCATAGCACACGAAACCCTAAAACAGTAACACTAAAACATAGCCAAAGACTTTTTTTTTTCCACAGACAAACGATGCTGACAATAATCCCTCCCTAGCACACAAAACCCTAAAACAGTAACACTAAAACATAGCAAAAGACCTTTTTCTTTTCACAGACAGAAGACGCTGACAATAATCTCTCCCTAGCATACGAAACCCTAAAACATTAACATTATTCCCCTATAACAGTGTCAGACTCAATATCCCCATAGCATATGAAAGACATATGGGGATAATTATCAAGAAGTGGAGTTTTTGATGGAAGTCTAACTAACTAAGCAAATATAAGATGTTTCCAATTCGCTTACTTCATCTACAGTAGCCCTGTTCTCCTCGTTAGCTAAGGTCACATGACCTGTGATGTCAGCTTCTTTCCCTCCTCTGATGATGTTCCGTGCACAAGCTTGAGAGGGCAGGTCTGCCTCTGTGCATAGATCGTCACTGTAAAGGCTGTGCTAGTTGGAGTAATAGACCATGCCCCCTACACTGCCCGATCTGCTGGCTAAGCTGTCTGCCCTGCGTGTCCCCTCCCACTGGATTCTTCAGGAAAGTTTAACCCCTTCTACCATAAGCAGTACAAACTCAGGTCTAGAGAATCTGCCTCGGGTACGCAGCAGCTACAAGGTTTCTTCTTCTGCAGGGACAAATGATGTGCACAGGATCTTCACTCGCTCCCACCCTGCAAACACAGAGCTGACAAAGACCAGAGTAGTTTTCTCCTCTGTACTCCTCTGTGAAGAAGTATCTGCAGAGCAGTGCACAAGAACAGGTAGGGTGAAGACCCTGTGTGTATCAGCATTGCCATTGTACTGTACAACTGGGACTTGTAGTCCAACACATACAACATGAGTAGCCCAGCATTAGACTGCAGATCTAGACAGGGCAGCAATTGTATTCACTCCCTTTTCAGAGCAGAGGGAGGGGAAAGGTAGTTTTTGTTGATACCCACAAATATTCTTGAGGAAAACCTCAGAGATTGGTACACGCCCCTAGGGCTGGACTGGGGATAAAAACCAGCCCTGGAAAAAGTTGCACACCAGCCCCACAGCATTGCGTCATTATTTACTTGTTTATAATAGGAGAAAGCATTAATTTTAAAATACGTGTGTAAACACGAATATGAACTTTGCCCCATGATAGCTTTTTTGTAGAACCCCCATTGTTCATATTATCACAGTGTTTTCCCAACCAGGATGCCTCCAACTGTTACAAACTACAACTCTCAGCATGCTCAGACAATGTTTTACTACGCCCTTTGACTCGCCCCCTTTTTTGTTGGCCATCTATTTAATGATTGTTGCATGCAACATTTTACTTGAATAGCTATTTTAGATATTCTACGGCAGTCCAGTTACAATCCCCCCTCCCCCCAATGAGCCTTTCGACTAAATAATAAAAATATTTATAAAATCTCATAATAAGGATTTGGAGAAGCGGCAGAGGGATAGCAGAGCAGGGAGAGGCTGGTGCTGCTACTAGGGGATCATACCATGGGGGGAGTAATAAAGCCCACTATAATGCCCCCCCCCCCAGTAGTAATAATTCTTCTTATAATGTGCAAAACATACCCCTTTGTAATGCCCCCATTTGAGCTAATGTTCCCATAATGTGCCAATATAAAATACCCCTTCTCAGTGCCCCCGTAGATGACCCCATAGTGCTCCCCCCCATTCCCCATAGTACCCACCATAATGTGTCCCAGTATAAAATGCCCCTATATAAAGCCCCCCATATAAAATACCCCTTTATTTTGACCTCAGAAGATGCCCCTATAGTGCCACCCAATAATCTGCCAGTAATAGGTGCCCCAATAGATGCCTCCCAATCATGTGCCAGTGAGATGTGCCCCCATAGATGCCCCCCAATCATGTGCCATGAAGATGTGCCCCCATAGATGCCCCCAATCATGTGCCAGTAATAAGAGCCCCCCACCATCATGTGCCAGCAGCCAGAGCCCCCCATATCATGTGCCAGTAGCCAGATCCCCCCTATCATGTGCCAGTAGTCCCCCTTATGTGCCAGTAGCCGCCCCTTATCATGTGCCGGTAGCCCCCCGATCATGTGCCAATAGCCCCCCATGTGCCAGCACCCCCCTTATGTGCCAGTAGCCCCCCTTATCATGGGTCATTAGCCCCCCTTATGTGCCAGTAGCTCCCCATTATGTGCCAGTAGCCCCCCTTATGTGCCAGTAGTCATCCTTATGTGCCAGTAGCCCCCCTTATTATGTTCTAGTAGCCCCCTTATGTGCCAGTAGCCTCCCCTTATCATGTGCCAGTAGCCCCCCTTATGTGCCAGTAGCCCTCTTATCATATGCCAATAGCCCCCCATGTGCCAGCAGTCCCCCTTATGTACCAGTAGCCCCCATATCATATGCCAATATCCCTCATATAATGTGCCAGTAGCCCTCTTATCATGTGCCAGTAGCCCCCTTATCATGTGCCAGTAGCCCCCCTTATCATGTGCCAGTAGCCCCCCTCATCATGTGCCAGTAGCCCCCCTTATTATGTGCCAGTAACCCCCCTTATTATGTGCCAGTAGTCCTCCTTATGTGCCAGTAGCTGCCCATTACCATGTGCCATCAGCCCCCCTTATGTGCCAGCAGCCCCCCTTATGTACCAGTAGCCCCCCTTATGTGCCAGGAGCCCCCATATCATGTGCCAATAGCCCCCATATAATGTGCCAGTAGCCCCCATATCATGTGCCAGTAGCCCCCCTTATCATGTGCCAGTAGCCCCCCTTATTATGTGCCAGTAACCCCCCCTTATTATGTGCCAGTAGTCCCACTTATGTGCCAGTAGCCGCCCCTTATCATGTGCCAGTAGCCCCCTTTATGTGCCAGTAGCCCCCTTATCATGTGCCAATAGCCCCCCATGTGCCAGCAGCCCCCCTTATGTGCCAGTAGCCCCCCTTATATGCCAGTAGCCCCCATATCATGTGGCAATAGCCCCCATATCATGTGGAAATAGCCCCCCATCATGTGCCAGTAGCCCTACTTATGTGCCAGTGGTCGTCCTTATGTGCAAGTAGCCCCCACTTATCATGTTCCAGTAGCCCCCCATCATGATCCAGTAATGTACCTATAAAAAAAAAACACTTATACTTACCTCCAGTCGATGCAGGCCTCTTCCGGCCTGTGTCCCTCGCTATATGGTTCAGGCGGCGAGATGACGTCATTGCGCCGCCTGCACCGGCCTCTGATAGGCTGCCGGCCTAGTGCTGGCAGCCTATCAGAGGAACATGAAGGGACACACCTCTCCCTCTCCTGCTGTAGCATAGACATCTGTATCGCCATCCTGAGAATGGCGATACAGATGACTATGGAGATGAGCGCTTCCACAATGGAAGCGCTAATCTCCTGCTATGCCCTCCCGCCGGCCATCCCCACTTGTCACCATGGCCGCGGCCTTGCGGCACTCAGGCCTGCCGGCCTAACGGGAAATTTCCAGTCCAGTCCGGCCCTGCACGACCCCTACAACTAAATATTAACAAAGAGCTAGAACTAGGTACATAAGTAAATGTTTTTTTTTGTTTGTTTTTTTTTGCTTAAAACTTGCTTAGCTCATGTATATATTGCAGATCATCAGATTTACAGTGCTTTATTTCTTTTTACATAACTTGGACAACCCCTTTAACGCACATTAAACTGGAAATAAAACCTTTTGGAACTTGCCCCTGGTGGTGTTTGCAGGCAGCCACAATTTTTTATCAGTAGTGTTGAGCGTGAATATTCGAATCGCAAATTAAATTTTTAATCACTTTGAGAATTTGCAAATATTTCGAATATAGTGCTATATATATTCGTATTTGCGAATAGTGATTGAATATTCTAATTGGCACTTAGCAACATCCCTAGCAACCAATACGAAATTTGCCTACCCCTTAGTGTTGATCGCGAATATTCTACTCGCAAAAATTTTATTGCAAATATATTACATTGCTGATTTTTGCAATCAAGAAAATAATGATGAGATCACGAATTCTCGAATTTATGGTGAATATTCGGCCAAAAATTTGCAAAATATTGCGAATTTGAATACCCCCTATGCCGCTCATCACTAGTGATTAGTGGGAATCCAACATTTGGAATCACGACCAGATGGGACAAAGAAGTGTTTCTATAAAATTTCATTTAAAAAAAACATATGTGCATTTTGGTGGATAGAAAAGTAAAGCTGGCCATACACCTTAGATAGCTGTTGGTCAAATGCTCATATGGATGATAGCTAGGGATGAGCTTATCGACTTCGGATGAAACATCTGAAGTCGATTCGCGTAAAACTTTGTTTTAATACTGTACAGAGCAGTATTCAAATGAGCCGAAGTCATTACTATGCAAAGTCTTGCGAGACTTCGTGCAATAACTTCATAAATTAATTTGAACAGTAAAAAAACATTTCCCGAACTCGGGTTCAGCTCCAAGGTACCTCGGGTTCGGGAAAGGTTTTCTTACAGTATAAATTAATTTATTAAGTAATTGCGTGAAGTCTTGCGAGACTTCACGTAGCAATAACTTCGGCTCATCAGAGCCAATACATTCTAATAATGTACGGAGCTCCTGCTCCGTACAGTATTAGAACAAAGTTCTATGCAAATCGACTTTGGATGTTTAATCTGAAGTTGATTCGCCCATACCTACTGATAGCTAATCTTCTGATTCCCCAAACACATTTTCTTGGCTCCCCTCATGCCAACCCGTCATTGAGAAGTTAGGGAAGATTTGGTAAATCCACCTACTCAACACAATATGTTAGTGTCACGTTCCAGTGCCTATAGATGCGGTCCTCAGCAGCACTTTCGGCATCCGGTTCCGGGCCAGAGGGAGTGTTGGCCAATCAGGGCCATGCTTGCATGTTAGGTGTGCTGGCACTAGTCATGTGATGCTAGGCACATCATGTGACCAGGAAGCATGGCCTATTTAAACAAGAATCCATGCTGGCCACAGGTTGCCTGTGATTGGTACTGTTTTCTGCAGTTGCCTCACTAGCCCTTGGATTCACCATGCCCGACCCTCTTCTGGATGTGATGTGCTACCTTTGTTTTGACCCCTGGCCACTGCTGGTTTCTGACTTCTGGTTCTGATTTGGTACTGACTGGATTCTCCTGGTATTGACCTTGGCTTGGAATGTTTCTGAATTTGAATTCTGTTTTCTGTGTTATTCTCTCACTAGTCTTTTGTTATTTTGTTTCACTTTTAACTGTCACAATTCAGACTCTGCACTTACATAAGAAGGGAGTGACAGCCAGTTGTGGTCTGCCTTTTAGGGGTGATTGTGCAAATAGTTACCTACTGTGGCAGTTTCTCACTGAAGTCAGCAGGTGTGGACATTTGTCTAGTGTCTGTAGCTACCTTAAAGGGGATTTACAGGATTATGTCCTGTTTTGCCTAGCCCCCAGAGTGTCAGGTAAAACTCATACTCACCTGTTATCTGCCCCTCTGTTCTGGAGCCCTTGCGATGTTCAGTGATCTTCTGGTCCCTGGGCTCTTTACTTCCTGTCAGGGTATGGATGGGGTCAAGTGTGTCAATGCAGGTAATGACTAACATTAGCAATAATGTGCGGCGGGATAGGGAGAAGGCCCGATGCCTGTAGGGGTCCCTTTAAGGTGTTATGAGAGTTTTGTTGTGACGCCAGTTGCATTTCAGCAACGAGGAACTGAGTACTCCTAAGTAGATGGTGGTGGTGGAACCCAGGTGTAGGAATGCCAGAGTGGTGTAAGGGTAGTAGTCTAAAATGTCCCTTTAGGTGTCGTGGCTGTGCATGTGTCACGGTGCTCCTACCTGGATATCCTGGAACCCCAGGCGTGGACGCCTGTCGCCCGAGGCAGAGCAAGGGATAGTTAGCTTTACTTGAATAAACTTTCATCAAGAAAAAAATCTTCCAACTTTATCTTGGTCACCAAGCTTTGGTATAGGTTTGGCAGGCAAACACATTTGGCTCTGCTAAAGCTGTCACTCTCTTTAGCTCTGCTGTGCTATTAGATTAAATAGAACTTTTTCTTCGCTGCTGAACTTTATTTTCTGTAGTCTGACTCTGTCTTTATCTCTTTATCTCTGTCTTGGTATCTTTAGCTTTATTTTTCTCTTTGTCTCTGTATCTTTATTCCTGTCTTTATTCAAGGAATCTTTACTCTTTACTCTGGATGCATTCAGCTTAGGCCTCTGAGCCCAGCAGAGACCTTGCAGGCGGTACTCTATTCTGACCTTCACTAACTAGAACTCCCCCCTATCTCTAGAGAGGGCTAGAATGGAAAGCAGGTTCCACTCTAGCAAAACTAGCTCTGCCATAACTGCTGCCATCTGCTGGTGAACCAGGCACATTAGACTTGAACAGTACATTTGCATAGAAATAGAGACCTAGAATAAATACACATGGTGACACAGTATCTGTGTCATCATGGGGTGTTACAAATGTGTCAAGTGGCAGAAGACCAAGCAGTGATAAGTTGCTTGGGGGCAAGTCAACACATGTGAACCCAGCCAGAAGTAAACAGATCAGGGACAACAACATGGCCAAAAAGAGCCAGATCACCTGGGTGGAGTGAAGGGGAGCAGGTGAGTATGAGTTACTCTGTTCAACAGGTGAGTGAAAACCCTAATTAGCTGATTATTCACTGATCCATTGTATAGAAAATTGCATGGTGCAAACCATATTAAAAATAAGTTGCAAACATTTCTTAAATTTGTCACAAAGTCGCCTCCACTGACAGCCAACATCACTCCATTTTTCAAGTGCAAAGCCCATATGCAATACCCACTTAGTGTTTAAGACTTTTTTCGGGCAGGTACAACAAGTAAAGGGATGGTTTATTTCAAAGGGAATGTGGCATTAGCAGGAAAGAAGGCATTGTACGTGTAAATGGGACTTATGCTCCAAAATGTGCCAGTATGTCTGTTGTAAAAATCTAACAGAAACTAAGCCAACTAAAACTTGGCTTAAACTATTAGACATTCAATCTATAGATGCTAACATGTTATATTGAACTTATGCCAGCTAAGCAGATTGATGGTCATACAACGGTGCACGGGCCAAGATTCAGAAGCCAAATACTTTCGGAAGGCAAGTGTCCAGCTTTTGGAGAATTAAAATTAAAACCATAACATCTTTATTCCAAATTAGTTAAAATCACTTCAGTAGCATATTGTAGGACAGTCAATAGGTTTTACTCGTCAGAAGATCTTAATCATGGCCATGGTAAGTAAAAAGATATTAGCTCTGTTTTACTTGTTTTTATTTTTTTCCCTATTTTGTCAGTCTAGAGCAATGTGGTTTTGCTATGTGTTTTTGACTCAGACTTTCTTACCTGCGCCTGTTATTACTATTTATTTCCGTGCTTGCATTTACAGATGAGTGAATTGATTCTGCAGACTTACTTAAAGGGGTTCTGCACTTTTATTTAACAGATGATCTATCCTCTGGATAGATCATCAGCTTCTGATCGGCGGGGGTCCGACACCCGGGACCCCCGCCGATCAGCTGTTTGAGAAGGCAGCGGCGCTCCAGCAGCGCCTCTGCCTTCTCACTATTTACCGCCGGGCCGCCAGCCCACTGACGTCACGACTTGTATCAACTAGAGTGGGCGCGGCTAAGCTCCATTCAAGTGAACAGAGCTTAGCCGCGCCCACTCTAGTTGATACAAGTCGTGACGTCAGTGGGCGGGCGGCCCGGCGGTAAATAGTGAGAAGGCAGAGGCGTTGCTGGAGCGCCGCTGCCTTCTCAAACAGCTGATCGGCGGGGGTCCCGGGTGTCGGACCCCCGCCGATCAGAAGCTGATGATCTATCCAGAGGATAGATCATCAGTTAAATAAAAGTGCAGAACCCCTTTAACCAAAATTTTCTGAAAAGAGGGAGAACCAGAATTTCATCCACAGTTTTTGTACAGAATGGACAGAATTTTGTGCCCCTTTTGACATCCCTTTTTAGGTACAGCCATACAGTCAGGTTTTTGCATGCAGTTTTGGAAGCCAAAATCAGGAATGGATTATAAAAGGAAAGAAAGTATAAGGGCAGATATGACTTCTTGAATTATAACTGTGTCTAACGAAAAAAAAAAAAAAAGACAAGCAGCAAATTATAAATTCTGAACCTGCATATGACACCGATTTCACATAAAGGCAGAAACAGTGTGGGGGGGGGGGGGCAATTGCACAGGGCTCCTATGTCCAAGATGACCCCTTTAACACGGTGACCTCCACAGCGGCCTGCTCCCTTAACTGTAACATCCACAGTGAATGCCTTTTTAACAGTGACCTCCACAGTGCCCACCCCTTTAACAGTGACCTCCACAGTGCCTTGCCCCTTTAATGCTAGGGCTACATGACGACATGTGTCACGCGAACATTTTGTCTCAACAATTTTTTTAATGATAGTCGATGGTGTTGCACTGCGATATGTGACATGCTGCGACTGCAACACAGCAGTTGCAAATATCCACAACAGTTGCAAAAAAATCCATCCAAGATGGATTTTTATGCGACTGTCACGTCTCAGTCACAGTATGTCACATGTCGCAGTGCAACACCATCGACTATCATTATAAAAATTGACACGTGACATTGGTGCGACATCAACGTCGCGCAACACATGTAGCAGTGTAGTTGTGCCCTATGTGTTGTGCGACACATGTCGTCGTGTAGCCTTAGCCTAAAGCTGACCTACAGCAGTGAAGAAAAAAGGGTGGGTTGTTATGGAAACAAACCCTAGACTTTAATCTTCGAATTTCTGAAACCGGAGCCAATTAAGATCATGAGCAGGTAGAATAAAAGGAAGCCACTGGAGGCACTAGATTGATTCCCTGACGAAGAGTACCATAGTACTCAAAACGCGTAGGAAGGTGTTTTGGTGCTCACAGTACCCGTAGCTCAACAGGTGACGTCACCAGCTCCCCTTGTGAGCGTGAGCATCAGTACAAACGGAGTTTCGCTACCGGCCGGGGCGAACTCCATACAGCCTATTCTACCTGCTATTTGTCTCTGCGTTGAAGAAATCGTGCATATTGGAACACCCGAGAAGGTGGCCCCCTGATTCCACACATCAGAATCAAGGTAATCTTGCTATTTCAAACTGAGGTGGACAGGTTTATCACGATCAGAACCAGGGGTTAATAAGGGTCAGGTGGATTGGGCTGAGCGCGGTGTCTCCTTTCTATTTACAATTGTTATGGAAACCCTCCACATGCGATTACACCTTCTACTCTAACATACATGGCTCATACCAGAGACTGGATTATTTATTTATTTCTAAGGAGCACTTACAGTTTTGGCCAAGACCTCCATAGGTAGCATCCACTTATCTGACCATTTTCCTGTGTTCATCACCATCTCTAGCCCCCCCCCCCCCCCATTCATTTAGATGGAGACTAAATGAACTCCTTATCTCCATCGCACACAGAATCTTCTGGAAGAATTTTTTGTCCATAACTCTATACCAGAAACCTCCCCCACGCTATATGGGATTCACATAAAGCCTATATACGTGGAGATTTTACCAGCATGGGGACTAGATTAACCCCTTAAGGACTCAGCCCTATTTCACCTTAAGGACTTGGCCATTTTTTGCAAATCTGACCAGTGTCCCTTTAAGTGCTGATAACTTTAAAACACTTTGACTTATCCAGGCCATTCTGAGATTGTTTTTTCGTCACATATTGTACTTCATGACACTGGTAAAATGAAGGCAAAAAAAATATTTTTTTTGCATAAAAAAATACCTAATTTACAAAAAATTTGGAAAAATTTGCAAATTTCAAAGTTTCAGTTTCTCTACTTCTGTAATACATAGTAATACCCCCAAAAATTGTGATGACTTTACATTCCCCATATGTCTACTTCAGGTTGGAATTATTTTGGGAATGATATTTTATTTTTTGGGGATGTTACAAGGTTTAGAACTTTAGAAGCAAATATTGAAATTTTTCAGAAATTTACAAAAACCAAATTTTTAGGGACCACTACAGCTCTGAAGTCACTTTGCGAGGCTTACATAATAGAAACCACCCAAAAATGACCCCATTCTATAAACTACACCCCTCAAGGTATTCAAAACTGATTTTACAAACTTTGTTAACCCTTTAGGTGTTGCACAAGAGTTATTGGCAAATGGGGATGAAATTTGAGAATTTCATTTTTTTGCCTAATTTTCCATTTTAACCCATTTTTTCCACTAACAAAGCAAGGGTTAACAGCCAAACAAGACTGTATCTTTATTGCCCTGACTCTGCCGTTTACAGAAACACCCCATATGTGGCCGTAAACTACTGTACGGCCACACAGCAGGGCGTAGAGTGAAAGGTGCGCCGTTTGGTTTTTGGAAGCCAAATTTTGCTGGACTGGTTTTTTGACACTATGTCCCATTTGAAGCCCCCTGATGCACCCCTAGAGTAGAAACTCCATAAAAGTGACCCCATCTAAGAAACTACACCCCTCAAGGTATTCAAAACTGATTTTAAAAACTTTGTTAACCCTTTAGGTGTTGCACAAGATATAATGGAAAATAGAGATACAATTTCAAAATTTCACTTTTTTGGCAGATTTTCCATTTTAATATATTTTTTCAAGTAACAAAGCAAGGGTTAACAGCCAAACAAAACTCATTATTTATGGCCCTAATTCTGTAGTTTACAGAAACACCCCATATGTGGTCGTAAACTGCTGTACGGGCACACGGCAGGGCGCAGAAGGAAAGGAATGCCATACGGTTTTTGGAAGGCAGATTTTGCTGGACTGTTTTTTTTACACCATGTCCCATTTGAAGCCCCCCTGATGCACCCCTAGAGTAGAAACTCCAAAAAAGTGACCCCATTTTAGAAACTACGGGATAAGGTGGCAGTTTTCTTGGTACTAGTTTAGGGTACATATGATTTTTGGTTGCTCTATATTACACTTTTTGTGCGGCAAGGTAACAAGAAATAGCTTTTTTGGCACCGTTTTTTTTTTGTTATTTACAACATTCATCTGAAAGGTTAGATCATGTGGTAATTTTATAGAGCAGGTTCTCATGGACGCGGCGATACCTAATATGTATACTTTTTTTTTATTTATGTAAGTTTTACACAATGATTTCATTGTTAAAACAAAAAAAGTTTTAGTTTCTCCATAGTCTAAGAGCCATAGTTTTTTCAGTTTTTGGGCGATTATCTTATGTAGGGTCTCATTTTTTGCGGGATGATATGGCTGTCTTATTGGCACTATTTTGGGGTGCATATGACTTTTTGATCGCTTGCTATTGCACTTTTTGTGACGTAAGATGACAAAAAATTGCTTTTTTTAAACCGTTTTTATTTTTATTTTTTTACGGTGGTCACCTGAGGGGTTAACTCATGTGATATTTTTATAGAGCCGGTCGATACGGACGCGGAGATACCTAATATGTATACTTTTTTTTATTTATGTAAGTTTTACACAATGATTTAATTTTTGAAACAAAAAAAATGATGTTTTAGTGTTTCCATAGTCTAAGAGCCATAGTTTTTTCAGTTTTTGGGCGATTATCTTGAGTAGGGTCTCATTTTTTGCGGGATGAGATGCCGGTTTGATTGGCACTATTTTGGCGTGGATGCGACTTTTTTGATCACTTTTATTACCTTTTTTGGGAAGTAAGGTGGGCAAAATTTAAATTTTCTCATAGTTTTTATTTTTTTATTTTTATGGCGTTCACCGTGCGGGGAAAGTAACATGACCGTTTTATAGATCAGGTCGTTACGGACGCGGCGATACCAAACATGTGTAGGGAATTTTATTTTTTTCATTTTTAATTAGTGATAAATGTGTTTTTTGATTTTCACTTTTTTTTTACTTTTTCTTACTTTTTTTTGACCCAGACCCACTTGGTTCTTGAAGATCCAGTGGGTCTGGTGTCTGCATAATACAGTACAGAACCTATATATGTTTCTGTACTGTATTTTACTTACACTGAACAGATCTATGCTTTCAGCACAGATCTGTTCAGCACCATGGACAGCAGGACGCCTGAGCAGGCGTCCTGTTGCCATGGGAACCACAACTTCGCAGACGGGGAAGGGTAAGGACTGGGGTGTCGGGGGGCTGTCTGGGGGCTCTCTCCCTCTCCCATCGGGGGGCTGCAAAGGCACAGCAGCCCCCCGATGGGAGAGGGAGGGAGCCGCATCTTACTGTTAACTCTTTCCATACAGCGGTCCGTACGGACCGCTGTATAGAAAGGGTTAAACGGCTGTCATCCATTCACAGATGTCAGCCGTTTATACCAGGGTGCCAGCAATGTGCTGGCACCCTGGTATACCCACTAGAAGCCAACGATTATTCGGCGGGAGGCGGGCGGGGGATCGCGATCCCGCCTGCCGCACCGCCCGCCTCCCGCACCGCCCACACAGCCCGCAACACCCCCCCTGCACCTCCCACCAGGCTAAAATCATGCAGGGGTGCAGGGGGGGGTGATCACTATAGATTTGTGCCACACTAAAGTTTCTGATCGCCGCGGTCAGGGACCGCGGCGATCAGAAACAGCAGAAATAGCAACAAACCGCAGGTCTGAATTGACCTGCGGTTTGCTGCGATCGCCGATACGGGGGGGTCATATGACCCCCCCAGGCGTTGTGACAGGATGCCGGCTGAATGATTTCAGCCGGCATCCTGTGCGGATTAACCCCTGGGGCGCCACAATCTCAATTTAAACTCATGACGTACCGGTACGTCATGGGTCCTTAAGGACTCGGGAAACATGCCGTACCGGTACGTCATGGGTCCCTAAGGGGTTAAAAAAAGAAAGATCAGCCCACATTGACTCACTACTCTCCCAGATCAAAAAACTTGAAACATTACAAAAACAATCCCAACTAGAAGCGCACTTTATTGAACTCTCTGATCTAAGAGCCCAATTGAATAACACATTGAACTCAATATCTACAAAATACTATCTTCACTCCCAATTTAAACATTATGCCCATGGTGATAAAGCATCGAAGTTTATGATGCAATGCATTAAACAAAGGAGAGCACATAACTATATCCACAAAGTTAGAGGTGTCGGTGGGGAAGAGGTCTTTACCACCTCAGCTATTGTCTCTCAATTTCAGAAATTTTATCACAAGTTATATAACTTACGTGATAATGAACTTGGAGGCAAGACCCCTCCTCCCTCTCTACAAGCAATTAATAATTTCTTACAATCCCTTGCCTTACCATCCATATCAGTCCCACAAGCTCATACATTACAAGCCCCCTTCACTTTACAGGAAGTCGAAACGGCCATAAAACAACTTCCTAATAGGAAATGCCCTGGCCCTGATGGTCTCCCTGCCCTGTATTACCGCACCATTAAACAGATCTTGTCCCCTCATCTTCTTACGATTTACAATTGTGCCCTGTCTTGGTGTTCCATTCTCAGAAGATATGACTAGAGCTCACATCTCCCTGATTCCTAAGGAGGGGAAAGACAAATCGGATTGCTGGAATTACCGCCCAATCTCTTTACTGAACTTAGATCTCAAACTATTTGCTAATTATTAGCCCTATTAGCCCTATTAGGGCTTTCACCGCCAAACTCTTTTCACTCCCCCCCTAGATTGTTTATCTCCCTTTTGGGAGCAGCAAGGCTCCTTATCCCCAAATACTGGCTTAACACAGACCTCCGCTCAATGTCCTAATGGATTCAAAAGGTTGATCAAATATATAGGTTTGAAGAACTTGCAGCCTGTGAGAATCACTCCATTACTTAATATAGAGAATGTTGGAAACAGTGGAGGTCCTTCAGGAATTTCTGATAGCCCGCTATTTTAGCCATGGGCCATATTTACTCATGTCTACTCACAACTACTTATATCCGTCTCTACACTTAATACAATATTGGGTTGGAAACGAATCTGAGGACCCATGCTTTCCTTAGGGACTAATACTGCTTAACTTACTGGACAGATGTCATTAATGTACTTTATTACATTGTACCTGGTAACATGTACTCCATACTTTATGTTTCTTTTTTTTTCTGTTATTAATTCTTTATGATGCAATATTCTGTATCCTGATGATTTTCATTAAAAAAATTATAAATAAATAAAAATAAATAAATACACGACAAAAGATACATATAAAAGAGTAAGCAAGGTCAAAACAAGCAGAGGTCAGTACCAGGAGGTAACGTCAGTACAAAGGAATAACCAAATCACAACAAACACAAGCCAAGGTCCGAATGCCAGGAGGTCACGTCAATTCAGAGAAAACAGCAGAAGCAGAGTCAAGGAAACAGTGTCGAGGTCAAGGTACAAAGCAAACCAATACAGAGAACTTGGTAAATGAAAAGACCTTATTCACAGGCAACCTGTGGCCAGCAGGCTGCCTGTTTAAATAGTCCTAGCTGATGTGTCACATGACGTGGCCGGTGTCACGTGACTCACAGCAGCCACACTCAGCCGAGCACCGATCATCATCGGCGCTCGGCTCTCCTGCAGCTTGCCTGCTGTCATGGAGACGAGGACGCAGGCTACGTCCCTGTCCCTCTCCTTGCGCAGGGTGACAGCGGTGCTGCGAAGGAAGCACTCGTCACCTGCCCCTTGTTACAATAACATCCCACAGTATCCAGTATAGCACCCACAATATATAGTACCCCATAGTATGAGGTATATAGTATAAGCAGTATTGAAAAAGAGTTACTTCTTTAAAAGCGTTGCTAGAATAGCTCTGTAATACAGCCATTCAGAGGCGCCTGTAATGTGCATAAGGTCTAATACTGATTGTTCTATATCTGTTTGTACTACTTAAATACTAAAATATCAGCTAAATTGTACTGCTTTTAATAAAGCCTTTATGGCAAGTTATTTCCATAATCATCAGAAGAGTTTACATCAAACAGCGGTTACCAATTCTTTTCTTTCCTTTTCTTTAGTCACCTATTGAAATTTATGCCACTAGTGGTCACCAGTGCACCATCGGAGAAAATAAGTCAGCTGTTTAAAATACTGTTAAACTATAGCAGGGAGTTTCACTAGAAAAGCAAATAGTTGTAGTAGTACAAGGCTAACAATTTTCAAATAATTGAAAACAATGTAAAATACATGTAAAGATTATTTTTAAATATATTTTTTTCCTTAGTTCAGATACAAAAATGT
Organism: Bufo gargarizans; assembly: GCF_014858855.1. Lineage (NCBI taxonomy): Eukaryota > Metazoa > Chordata > Amphibia > Anura > Bufonidae > Bufo > Bufo gargarizans. Next base: position 63,165,392 of record NC_058088.1, on the reverse strand, counting down.
ATCTAAACACATACAAAATATTTCCTTGTTGAGAAGAAATCATAGTACAAACCCTGAGAAAGCAAAATTACAATTTAAGGGGCTTCTTTATTGATGTAAATTAAGCTTTAAAGGGTTGTCCTGAGATTAAAAATGTATCCCCTATCCACAGGAATGGGGATAAGTATCTGATGAATGGGAATCCAGCCACTTTGGCACCCACTGGTTACATGAGTGCAATGGTCGAGTGTTTGCACGGCTTCTCCATTCGTCTCTATGGGACTGCCAAAGAGAAGCCATGTACAGCTCCATTTATACGGAGAGACATAGCAACAACACTTTTAGGCCTCCTGCACATGAACGTGTGCCCCCCCCCCCCGTGGCCATGCTTCGGCCCGCAATGCACGAACACCAACCGTGGGGCAGCTGCAGCGGATCGCAGACCCATTCACTTTAATGGGTCCGTGATCTGCCCGTTCCGCAAAAATACATGACACAAATCTTTTTGCGGAATGGAAGTATTGGACAGAACCCCACGGAAGCACTCCGTAGTGCTTCCGTAGGGTTCCATTCCGTGCTTCCATTCCGCATCTCCAGGTGTCACATCTGTGACAGGTCTCAGAAGGTCTGAAAGATTTTCTACACATTAGTGATCTGACAGCCTCTTTTGGTTTTACTTTGTCTGTGTGTTTCTGGTATGTCCACATCTCCTGTTCAGGTGTGGATCATGTGACCTTTACCTCGCCCTATTTAGTCTGACTTTTCCAATCACTCCTTGCTTGGGACAGCTTCATTTGGTCTTGGAAGAGCTGGAGTGTGGTTTGTGTTGAAGTCCTGTTCATCCTTCATCCTCTGAAGTTAAGTGCTCCGCTTGTCGTGTTTTGCATCCCCCCCCCCCCCCACACACACACGGTTGTTTACTAGGCCTCAGTGAGATGCTAATTCCTTCACCAGGGAAGGAACGGGTGGTCTCTGCCCTGTCATTATCTTTAGGGCATCTGAGGGTCACCAGGGTTTTCTAGGTTCCTATGTATGGGTATCTCTACCATAGAGAGGTGCCCATACGGATAGGGCCAGGAGCAGGGTTTTATAGGTGGTGACCCTTTTCCTTCCCTAGCGGTGAGGCTTAGTGTCTTTCCCCTTCCTTCTTGATTGTCTTTTGGTGTTCTCCCCTACTACATCCGTGACACCAGGTTTGCAGACCCATTCAAGTGAATGGGTCCGCATCGACAACCCCTTTAATTCCTGTATAAATGACACAATTTTAACCCCTTAACCAAACTTTTATTTTTTGCGGTTAATTTTCTGCCTTCCTGGAGCCATAACTTGTATATTTTTCCATTCACATAGCCGTATGAGAGCTTAATTTTTGGGGGACAAGCTGTACTTTCCAATGGCATTGAACATTGCATATGATGTAGTGAAAAACTTGAATAAAAAAAAAAATTGGTTGAAATTGGAAAATTAAAATGCAATTCCAATTCCATCACAGTTTTGTGGGTTTAGTTTTTAAGGCATTCCGTATGTGGTAAAACTAACCTGTTAAATTCCATTTTTACTGTTAAGTACAATTATTGTCAAACTACATTTTAATAGTTTTTCTTTAATTTTTAATACTTAAAAAAATATTAACTGAATAAAGTATTAATAATAGCTTTTTTCATTTTTATGTCTATGGAGCTGTGCAAGGGCTATTTTTTTGTATAGCGATTTGTTGTTTTTAGTGATACCATTATGGAGTGTGTATGACTTTTTGATCACTTTGGTCATTTTTTTTTTTTTTTCCATTATCCCATTCACCATACGGAATAAGTACTTTTTTTATTTAAATAGTTCTGGTGTTTTGGGATGTGGTGATGCTAATAATCTTTATTTTTTAATTGTTTATTTATTTTTATGTGGAAAGGGGTTTGATTTGAATTTTCATATCTTCTTATTTTTTCAGTTTACAGGGGTTGGCCAGTTTCCTTTATTGAAGACCTACCCCCGCCGATCAGCTGTATGACAAGAACGTAGCTCTCGTATGAAAACTGCATTCTCTTCACTCTTTACCTACTCTCCTGCAATTTTACCCAGTGCTGCAGATATCAGTACACTGCTGTATATACTATATATACCCACTACATCTATTATACCTCTTACGACGTGACCATCAGCAACATGTAACCTGTGACATCACACATTCTGTTACCCACTGCATTCTAGCTTTTACCAAGTGTTATAATACAGTGTGTGTACACTGTATTCAGGGGGCACAAACAAGAGGCACTATACATAAAGGGGCACATATAAGAGGCATTATGCTTAAAGCAGGCACATATAAGAGGCAGTATACGTGAAGGGGGCACATATACGAGGTACTATACATAAAGCGGGCACAGATAACAGGCACTATACATAAAGGGACACATAAAAGAGGCACTATACATAAAGGGCACATGTAAGAGGCACTATACATGAAGGGGGCACAGATAACAGGCACTATACATAAAGGGGCACATATAAGAGGCACTATACATAAAGGGCACATGTAAGAGGCACTATACATAAAGGGCACATGTAAGAGGCACTATACATGAAGGGGGCACAGATAACAGGCACTATACATAAAGGGGCACATATAAGAGGCACTATACATAAAGGGCACATGTAAGAGGCACTATACATAAAGGGCACATGTAAGAGGCACTATACATGAAGGGGGCACAGATAACAGGCACTATGCATAAAGGAGGCACATATAAGAGACACTATACATAAATGGTGAACATACAAGAGGCACTATACATAAAGAGGGAACATATAAGAAGCACTATTTATAAGGGGCACCAAGCATGTGGCACTATATACTGGTTGCATAAAGCATGTGGCACTAGCATTAGGGGCACTGTGTGTGGCACTGTAAAAAGAGGGCACATATGGCACTATATAAAGAGGATACAGAGCATGTGGCACTATATGCAGAGGGGGCAGAGTGTGTGACACTATATTTACAGAGGGCACAGACTATGTGGCACTACCATTGGAGGTATTGTGTATAGCACTAATGGTTCTGTTATTTTCAGGGCACAGCATGTGGCACTAAGATGAGTTTGTGTTAGTATGCAGGGTGCCAATGTGTTGGTAAAGTGAGAAGCTGGAGTTATCTTCTCGGCAACACCTGCAGAGCCGAATTGTGGCTGGGGGATGTCATCACGGTGGCATGAACCAGATGGAGAAATACTCAGGAGGAGACATCAACTGTAAGTCACTAAATGTAAATTCTTATTCTGTTACTGACAGGGGTACACCTAGCCTTTCTGCTGCCTGAGGGGAAAAAGGAAATGGCGCCCTTACTTCCCAATGCCAATTTCTAAACCTAACCCCTTCCCTTCAGGCAATTGCCCTTCAGCTGCCACCCTTTTGCCTCTACCTGGTGCTGCCTGGGGCGATCGCCTCACCTGGCCTCATCCGTGGTGCACCCCTGATTACTGACTGTATATGATAAGTGCTGTAGTCACCTGGTTGATCTACAGCTGATGATGGGTAGGAGCATGCTGTTTTGTGAAACATCAACTCCCAGCATCCCTTTACTACTGTTCAGGCCATACTGGGAGCTGTAGTTTCACACCGTACAAGCTTATATGGCGAGGGTTGACTTGACTACTCCAATGGAATCTGTATTGAAGTATTAAAATCTGGTGAGGTATATATGTACTGCACACGGTTCTGGTGTTGTAGTTATCCAGTGAACTCGGTTCTGCTGCTGTAATTTATGTTATGAACTTGGTTCTGGGGGTGTATTTGACATATGGGTTAGGTTCTAATACTATATTTATTGTTGTTTCTGTTGCTTTATTTGAATTAGATGCTTGGTTCTGGTGCTGTGTTCATACAGTGAATATGGTTCTGGTGCTGTGTTCATACAGTGAATGTGGTTCTGGTGCTGTGTTCATACAGTGAATGTGGTTCTGGTGCTGTGTTCATACAGTGAATGTGGTTCTGGTGCTGTGTTCATACAGTGAATGTGGTTCTGGTGCTGTGTTCATACAGTGAATGTGGTTCTGGTGCTGTGTTCATACAGTGAATATGGTTCTGGTGCTGTGTTCATACAGTGAATGTGGTTCTGGTGCTGTATTCATGCAGTGAACTTGGCTATTGTGCTATATTTGACTTATAGGCTGGGTTCTTAGTTCTATATTTATGCAGTGAACTTGGTTCTGGTGCTGTATTTAACTTATAGGCTTGATTCTGGTGATGTATTAATGCGGTGAACTTGGTTCTAGTGCTGTATTTGACAGGCTTGGTTCTGGTGCTGTATTTATCCCGTGCACTTGGTTCTGGTGCTGTATTTGACTTATAGGCTTGTATCTGGTGCTGTATGTATGCAGCGATCTTAGTTCTTGATCTGTATTTGTGTGTTAAATGGGCATCTGATGCTATACTTCAATTTAATACTATCCATTCACATGTGAGTTTGGGCCACCGTCACAGATTCTGACATGCAAGACTTTTGTCGAGTAAAGGAGCAGCATCCTGAGCAGACCCCAATATAGTCCATGGAGTCTCTTCATCTCATGAGTTGGTAAATCTTGCCCCTCTACTGATCAGGCTGTTGCTACAGACTCAATCATGCTCTGTATCTGGGATTGCACTTGTGTGTGCGATCTCAACATGAAAACACAAACACCTGCCACCTTTTAACTATTTAAAGCTCATTTACATATACCATCTTTATATGTTAGGCAGCGTTAAACAGGTTAAGGGTGGGCCGCTACACATGGGCCAGTGCTGTGTGCTTGCCACCCAGGCTAAAGTTTTCCAGCCAGCCCCTAGCAACTGAATGGCTCCTTTGACTTTGGAGTGGAGAAGCTGTTTGGTCCCCAGGAGCTCAGCGCTCCTGGGAAAAGACTGCTAAAATGGCATGGTCATAATTGACCGTGGCATCTGAGGGGTCCGTGACTGCCATTATTGCTGATCAGTGTAGAAGGAAAGAACATCCCTCGGCGCAAAGAACTAACCAGGTGCAAATTAAGAATCTTTGCAGTGAGCGGGACCGGGGTATGCACTCTGACGCCAAATTATGCAATGGCTGGTTCAGGTGTAGGTGATAGTCTATAATTTTGTTTGTGACGCCAATTGCAGCGTGCACAGGGTACTGGCACAGGGCCACCCAAGGTGTTATAACTCACGCCCCAGGTTAGGAATGCCAGAGTGGTGTAATGTCTCTGTATGGTGGTGATAATGGTGTCAACGGTGTCTCCTACCTGGGTACGGCCGGACTTCTGGATACTGGCTCACTTGCAATAAATTGAGTGTGGTGCTAGTAGGAGTAATAGAGGAATTTGCTGCAGAAATTGAGATCCAGCCCTTGGGTGAAGTTCAAACTTGTCTTTACTGATTGTAACTTTTATCCAAGCAAGATACAGCTTTGTCTTAGGTCCCAGCAGGTATTGGCAATGGTTGGCAGGAATTTATCTTCTGCTCTCTCATGTACCTGGAGCTTGCAGAAAACGACGTCTGCTTGTTAGCTCTATACTATGGCAGGAATTTGGCTTTTGCACATTTTATCTTCTGCTGTAGAGGGACTGACTAGCTGAGGATGAATATAGCTTCTCCTTGTTCTCTGGTCTTTACTCACAGTTATCTTCACAGGGTACGCTTTCTTCCTGGAACTGGAGTTTGTCTGCTTTCTTGATCCAGCCGAGGCTGCAGGGCTCAGGCTGGGGATGATGATCAATGTCTCAGCCGAGGCAAGAACCTGGTTTGGTTCCCTATATCTGGGAGCTCGTAACACACACAGCCTTCCCCAACAGCGGTGGCTGGCACACTGCCTCTAACTTCCTTCCCTCCCCATGCTGCAGGATGTGGGCACAGCCCACTCTGCTCACAGAGGGGGGAGCTAAGCTGGAATGAACTATTCCAAATTAGATGTACTAAACTGAACCTAAGGCCTTGCTAACACATTGCTGCCACCTGCTGGTGAACATGGAAATTACAGCAATATACATTTAACATGGTTTATAATGCACAGTTGTGAGGATATAATGTAAAATTACATCAGATAACAAGGTTAATGCTCTTAGGAGATTGTAGCGGGGTAAAAGAGTTTTGTAACACAACTCTGGGGTATTACATCTTCAGAAATGTTTATTGCAGAATTACTACGCATGTCGGGGACCACTTCCCCTTCTTCAGGTGAATAGTGGATGCAACAGAGATAAATGCTTGTATGAAACTCAAAGTTGTATTAAAGGGGTTATCCCATGATTGATATAAAAAGGGAAAATCTGACATCATATAGTACATGACAATCTATTTCTATCAAAGCTAGAACCAGCCCTGCACCTCACATAGATCCAGAGATCTCCCCAATCATTGCTCCAATTGCTCTTCTAGATTTATTTCAAGCTGCCAGGTCAGGGAACGTGTCCTGTCTGCTGCAGCGGGTTGCAGTTGAAGGATGGAACTGAGCATGTCCTTTCGTCTCAGTGAGCAGGACATAGAAATTAGAATAAAAACAAACAGCAGTTGGTATTATACAAATACATTTTCCTAAGTAACTCAGTGGCTATACTAATTTTTTTATTATAGCAATTACAAAAGTATTCAGATCCAGCTGCCGATTAAAAAAAAACATTTAAATGGGTTGTCGGGGTCATATGAAAATTACACCTAAGGGTCCATTCACACGTCTGCAAATGTTTTGCGGTCTGCAAATTGCGTATCCGCAAAACACGGACATTGGCCATGTGCGTTCCGCTTTTTGCGGACCGCACATGGCCAGCACTTTAATAGAAATGCCTTTTCTTGTCCGTGTCTGCGACAAGAATAGGACATGTTCTATTTTTTGTGGAACGGAAGTGCAGATGCGGACAGCACACTGTGTGCTGTCCACATCTTTTCCGGCCCCATTGAAAATGAATGGGTCCCGATCCGTTCTGCAACGTTGCGTAACGGATCCGGATCCATTTTCCAGACGTGTGAATGGACCCTTAATGTGATAAAATAATGACATATACTTTCCACCATTGTCATATTTATGATAAGGCACATCAGGGCACACTTCTAGGGTGGCAGAAAGTAGAGGGTGGCACTTTACTAGTTTATTCAGGAGTTTTTAGCACATGCAGATGGAAGCAGCTCTTAGATAACTTCATGATCTTCTCTGGAATCGGCAGCTGGCGTGGTGTACATGCAGAGTGACAGGAATGTGCATTTTTTGTGTGCAGTGTCTGAATGTGTGTGCATGTATGTACATGTGTTAAATATGTATGCACATGTGCAGTATGTCTGTATAGGTATACATACAGGTATGTGCAGTATTGTGTATATGCATGCGTGCATTGTATGGATATACTGTATATGTATGTCTGCTGTGAGTGTGTATATATATGTGTGCATGTACAGTACAGACCAAAAGTTTGGACACACCTTCTCATTCAAAGAGTTTTCTTTATTTTCATGACTATGATAAGGCATCAAAACTATGAATTAAAACATGTGGAATTATATACATAACAAAAAAGTGTTAAACAACTGAAAAAATGTGTCATATTCTAGGTTCTTCAAAGTAGCCACCTTTTGCTTTGATTACTGCTTTGCACACTCTTGGCATTCTCTTGATGAGCTTCAAGAGGTAGTCACCTGAAATGGTCTTCCAACAGTCTTGAAGGAGTTCCCAGAGATGCTTAGCACTTGTTGGCCCTTTTGCCTTCACTCTGCGGTCCAGCTCACCCCAAACCATCTCGATTGGGTTCAGGTCCGGTGACTGTGGAGGCCAGGTCATCTGGCGCAGCACCCCATCACTCTCCTTCATGGTCAAATAGCCCTTACACAGCCTGGAGGTGTGTTTGCGGTCCTTGTCCTGTTGAAAAATAAATGATGGTCCAACTAAACGAAAACCGGATGGAATAGCATGCCGCTGCAAGATGCTGTGGTAGCCATGCTGGTTCAGTATGCCTTCAGTTTTGAATAAATCCCCAACAGTGTCACCAGCAAAGCACCCCCACACCATCACACCTCCTCCTCCATGCTTCACGGTGGGAACCAGGCATGTAGAGTCCATCCGTTCACCTTTTCTGCGTCGCACAAAGACACGGTGGTTGGAACCAAAGATCTCAAATTTGGACTCATCAGACCAAAGCACAGATTTCCACTGGTCTAATGTCCATTCCTTGTGTTCTTTAGCCCAAACAAGTCTCTTCTGCTTGTTGCCTGTCCTTAGCAGTGGTTTCCTAGCAGATATTCTACCATGAAGGCCTGATTCACACAGTCTCCTCTTAACAGTTGTTCTAGAGATGTATCTGCTGCTAGAACTCTGTGTGGTATTGACCTGGTCTCTAATCTGAGCTGCTGTTAACCTGAGATTTCTGAGGCTGGTGACTCGGATGAACTTATCCTCCGCAGCAGAGGTGACTCTTGGTCTTCCTTTCCTGGGGCGGTCCGCATATGAGCCAGTTTCTTTGTAGCGCTTGATGGTTTTTGTGACTGCACTTGGGGACACTTTCAAAGTTTTCCCAATTTTTCGGACTGACTGACCTTCATTTCTTAAAGTAATGATGGCCACTCGTTTTTCTTTACTTAGCTGCTTTTTTATTGCCATAATACAAATTCTAACAGTCTATTCAGTAGGACTATCAGCTTTGTATCCACCTGACTTCTCCAGAACGCAACTCATGGTCCCAACCCCATTTATAAGGCAAGAAATCCCACTTATTAAACCTGACAGGGCACACCTGTGAAGTGAAAACCATTTCAGGTGACTACCTCTTGAAGCTCATCAAGAGAATTCCAAGAGTGTGCAAAGCAGTAATCAAATCAAAAGGTGGCTACTTTGAAGAACCTAGAATATGACATATTTTCAGTTGTTTCACACTTTTTTTTATGTATATAATTCCACATGTGTTAATTTATAGTTTTGATGCCTTCAGTGAGAATCTACAATTTTCATAGTCATGAAAATAAAGAAAACTCTTTGAATGAGAAGGTGTGTCCAAACTTTTGGTCTGTACTGTATGTTTATGTATCTGTGCAGTAAGTACAGTATCTATACATATGTGTATAGCTGCTAATATCTGTGCAATGTATACACAATTGAAGTCATACATTTACATACACCTTAGTCACATTCATTAAAACTCAGTTTTGTACTATTTCTGACATGTAATCCTAGTACACATTCCCTCTTTTGGGACAGTTAGGACCACTACTATATTTCAAGAATGCCAAAAGTGTTATTTAATAGGTGTGGAACCACTGTGTCAACCAACAGATTAGATGTTGAGCTAATCCTAAGGGTGTTATTCTGGAAGTCTCCTAATATTCACCATTTTTACCCTGTTAATGAATTTGGACTTCACTACCTCCTGTAGTAGTCTCTGTCTGATTAACAGCTGACCCAAGGGGATCAGAGACACCTATGCTGAGCACCAAGGGTGTCAGGCAAAATTGTAGACAGAGATAGGCAGAGGACAGGGTAGGAAGAGCATGTACTTAATGATAAATGGTCCAAGGTCAGGGCAGGTAGTGGAAGGTCAAAATGGAGGTCATGGACAGGTCAGGCAGCGGATGGTCAGAATCAGTAAAGAGGCAGAGATACGGGCAGGCAACAGAGACAACACTCCTTCGCAAGAACTTAGCAAGCTATGGAACCTATTTCTCTGGCACCCTCCCACACGGGAAGGTGCCTTAGGTACTGTTAAGTAGACAGCTGGAGGGAGCACGAGCACACCCTATGGGCACATTAAATGGGGCCATGCTGGCTAGCAGGCCACAGCCTACATGGATGGACAGAGCAAACCTGGCGGCTGGGCCTGCCAGTAAAGGGTGAGCAGGTGGCCAGTCCGCACAACTGTGAAGCTGAAACCCAGAAATGGTAAGAGAAACAGCAGTGGCCGTGGGCCATCACTGTGGCAAAATATTACCAGAAACAATGCTGGATTTCCGGCTTTTTGCCTATCATCACATTCCTTGAGGCTCAAAAATGCACATACATGTACACTAAGCTGACTGTATCTTTAAATAATTTTCAGGAAATTTTCAAGCTATGTCATGGCTTTAAAAGGTTCTGATAACTGGCATAATTTAAGTTAATTGACAGTGTACTTATGGCATTTTTTAAGCCTACCTCCAAGGCCTACTTGTCTCTTTGCTTGACACCATAGGAAAATTAAATGAAATCAGCCAATATATCTGAAAAATAATTGTAAACATTCAGAACTAGGGTATATCCTTAGAAGCAATTTTGAAACTTCTGAAGGTACCACGTTCATCTGTTCAAACAAAAATATGCACGTTTGGACACCATTGTAGTATGCAGTGTGTTAGCCCAAGGCTCCATGCCTGCGCTTCTGTCACCACTTGCAGGCGCCAGGTCCCTCATCTTTCCCTGTAGCAGCGCTCCATGCTGGCACTTCTGCCTTTCTGCTGATGTGCTACCTGGTGGGAGCTTGCACTCCGTGCACAGCTTCCTGCTGCTACATAGGGCGCGTACGTGCCTCTCCTTTTATGGGGCAGTGCGCACACCCCCAATCTTCCCCGGCCTATGGCTTGCCTTCATTTTGTGTAAATAGCTTCTATTTAGCAAAGGTGTTTCTGTGATTCTTGCAATTATTGTATACCGGATCTTGTATCTTATTTAATGGACTCTGCCATACGGTCGGCTGCCCTGAAAGAATCTTATCCTTCTCTCTATGCACCGTGATTCCTTTCTGTGTCCCCGAAGACAGACGTCTGGAGAACGTGTCAATGACAGATGCAGAATTATGTCAGAAACAGTTCTATTTATTGTTGTCGTACAGGGCCTTATATACTTTCAAACATACATACAAGAATAGCTTGAGTTCTTATTACAATAACAGCAGTACCTTATAGAGAAAGAAAGGCATCTCTCATTATAATAATGCTGACTAGAAACTTTCCTTATAAAGACAGAAGGTAATTGTATACATAGTCACCCTTCAATATGATGTCACCCAACCTCTTGTCCTTCGTACAGATCACACAGCTAATTCTGTTTAACCCTTCAATCCCCTCTTTAGTCATAAATATGACTTATCTTTTCTCTCTCATAGAGAGGTAAGTAGCATATGCTTGACCAGGATCTGTGAGTTTTGGACACATTGCACAAAACATCTGTATGAGGGAAGGGATACATTGGATGCAACAACATATACCAATCAAGGAAGCAATTATAATTGCAATACTGATCAATAATGTTCTTAACCATTTCAAATCCGGCAGCCAGCTCAATAACCAGTCCCACCAAGAGGATGACTCAACATCTTTCCTGATATCATTAGCAATTTCATGTAACCCTTGAATATGGGACTGGATTGATCTGGAATGATCAGATAAATTAAAACAACACATTCCTTTAAAATCTTGACATCCTATATTATGCTTCAGTAACAGATAATCTACAGATAATCTAGTTTCTAGCACTGCTCCTCCTATACCTTGTATATCTAAAAGCATGTCTGATAAGGCGATAGAGGTATGATTCAGGGATTTTGCTAAGTCACATGCAATAGAATTTATAGTACGAGTATTATATATAGCCAGTCCAGGCACCCCTAGTATAGAGGCGCCCAAACTTATATATTCTGTACGGCTGAGAAGGGGTAAAGTCACCGTCTTCTGATAAAGTCTGGGTAACTGATCTGTAAGCTCTCCTGATAGGGGGTTGACTGGGAAGAGCCAAAGTCAGCCGGGATAACGCACAGGGACCTCCAATAACATTAGCAGGAATGTAATTGTAGGTGCTGTTACCGCAAGACAAAAACCATCCTTTAGGGAGCATTATATTATAGATAAAACTAGGAGTCACAATGGTCTTATTACAACTCATGGAATTATTCAGGGAGCTAGCAAGTCTACTATTCTTTTTACAGGTGTCATCAATATAATCATATACACTATTCCTAGGTAATTCACTTTTTATGTCTCTATTATCACAATATAAAGTCATATCCTGGGAAAAAGTAAAACAAGTTTCTGCTGTAGTCATATTAATAGTAGTTATTCTAATATTATCCCTGCTATTTCCTGATTTCTGACATTCCCAACAGAAGTCATACAAGGGAATAAAGGATTGTGTATTGTTCGCCTTCGACCAGACTTCAAGGAGGGATTCATCGGGTGTAGGCTCAGCAATTTATAAGATCCCGTGGGCTCTGTAAGTCTTTAAGGCACAATGAACTAACATTTAGAGCATTTGCCATCCTGACTATACTATTCTGTTCAGAATAAAAGGGGACGGGAGCAAAGGAATCCTGCTCCTGATCTCTTTTATATACTGATCGATTATTTGGTGCACCGCAGAAGAAACTCATCTCCTCTGGGTGATAAATACATGTAGTAATAAGCCAGACTAATAATTATCAGCAGACAACAATTCTCTCCTAGAATACTGTCTCCCAGAATATTGTGGGGTCATCATCTTCAGCCTGTGGCAAGGCACTTTTCAGGGAAGCTTCTTCTGAGCTCCCCTCTTTGTTCAGGGATTTCACACCTGCTTCACCCTCTTTGTCTTTGTCCGGAGAAGAAGCCTCAGGAACCCTTTTCACTCTGCTAGCGTGAATCCAGATTGGAGCCTCTTCTGTGAGAATCGCTGTTCTGGTGACTGCTACCACTCGGGTGGGTGGTCCAAACAGGAACTCAGTCTGTTTTCGTCCTTTTGCCAGTCTCTGGACTATCACCACATCTCCTGGTTGGAAAGGATTCGTAGGTTCCTGTGGAGAGAAAGGAGAGGTACGAGCAATATCTTGTTCAATTTGATCTACAGTTTCTATAAGTTTCCTCACATATTCTGCTTGTACCACTTCTAGATCCCCTTTTTCTATCACAGGGGCCTTTGACCCCAAGGGGTGGGGAAGGTCTTTCCATTAGGACCTCAAATGGTGAGTACCCAGTATCCTTGTTAGGCTGCATCCTAATTTCTGAGACATATGATACTCCGCTAAACATAAGATTGTACCTTTGATCTAAGACCTGGTATAAAAAAAATCTCTCTGGATGAGGTCAGTGGTTGCCTGTGCTCCCCTATGGCCAAGACCATGATACTGTTCAATTAAAATCGGGGCGCTTGCAACTGGGATACATGGATTCCCCTCTTTGCAGAGAAGACCCGTATTAGGGTCTTGTACTGCACCTACCGACCGCCATTCCATGATGTCACTACTGATAGCCAAATCCTGGAAGCTGAGCAACCTAATATCAGCCTCCTTTGCTGCCTGATCAGCTAGGACATTCCCTTTAGCTACGTGTGTTTGTAGTCCAATATGTGCCTTACAATGGATAACAGCTACTTTGCTAGGTAATTGGATGGTGGCCAGGAGATCATGGACCAGGGTGGAATGTGAGATTTGTTTCCTATCTGCAGCTATGAAGCCTCTCCTCTGCCAGATCACCCCATGATCATGGACAATCCCAAAGGCATACTTGGAATCGGTGTACACATTAACATCATTCCCCTCAAAGAGACAACAAGCCCTAGTGATGGCAATCAGTTCAGCAGCTTGGGCCGATTGAAAAGGTATAGGATTTGATTCCAGTATAACATCAGGGAGCTGAACCACAGCGTATCCGGCATGATAAGTGTTGTCATTAGGGCGGGAACAGGATCCATCCACAAATACATCAGGTGCTCCATCAATGGGTGTGGACTGTAAGTCAGGCCTAGGTGAGGTATGTTCATGTATGAGTTCAGTACATGCATGGGGAGGAGGCAAATCATCCTGCTCTCCCTTGTAGCCAAGCAGGGCATTCAGGATAGCCATTGGACCGAACGTGGGTGCCGAGTACTGGATATGAAGTTGAGGATTAGATAGCAACAAAACTTCATATCCGCTCAGTCTTTGTGCTGACATATGTTGCGTATGTATGTTCCTCAACAGGGCTTGAACATTGTGTGAGGTATGCAGAGTAGTGGGATGACCCAGGGTGATAGGCGTGGCCATCTCAGCGACCATAGCACAGGCTGCCAAACTCCTGAGACACGCAGGCATGCCCTGAACCTGTACGGGAACCACTTTTGAGAAAAAAGCAGCAGGGTGGAATTTACCTCCATGATCCTGCGTCAGGACTCCTGCCATGGTTTTACAATCGTCCCTGGCAAATAAGTGAAACATCACGCCATAGTCGGGTAGGCCCAAACCAGGACTTGAAACCATTGCACATTTCAAATGACTAAAAGCTTGTAACATGTCATCAGACCATTTAATGGAGTCAGGCATCTCAGTATTAGTGGCTAGTCTCAGAATATTATTAGGAACAATCAGCAATCCATTGGCGGCAGTAACCAATCATGCCAAGAAAGGTCAACATGTCTTTCCAGGTTCGTGGGCGGGGCAGACCCAGTATGGCGGTAATTCTGGCATGGCTTATTCTCCTTTCACCTTGACTGAGAACAAAGTCCAAATACTCAACCCTTTCCATACACCATTGTAATGTGTCACATAACCACAGTAGTAAACTAACACAGTCTGCCTGGCAGGCCTCCCGAGTAGAACTACATATGAGGAGATCGTCCACATATTGTAGAAGGACAGAACCATGAGGGGCAGTCCAAGGGCGCAGTGTAATTTGGAGGACAATGGAGTAGACTATTGGGGAGTCCACATAACCCTGAGGCATTCTAAAAGCAAAAAGTGGCCGTGTCTCCTTGTCAACTGGGACAGAAAAAAATGCATTCATCAAATCAATAACAGAGAAAAACCTCTGCCTGGGCAGGAATAGCTGATAGCAGAGATGGTACGTCTGGAACCACTGGGGCTATGGGTATGATCTGTGCGTTTACCGCTCTAAGATCCTGGACAAACCTAAAGGTATTATCTGCCTTTCTTACTAGATTGATAGGTGTATTATAGGGGGAAATGATTTCCTCAATGACCCCTGCCTCTAGGAATTCCATCAACATAGACTCAATCCCCTGTTCTTTTTCTGGGGAAAGGGGGTATTGTTTAATGTAAACAGGTGTAGCGCTGGGCTTAAGCATTGCCTTATATGGTGTACAGGAGATAAGGCCAACATCTTGGTCAGTAGGTGCCCAAACCTCAGGAGGTACTGTATCAAGTAACAGATCCTGAGGTTGGCATTCCAAATATAAAAAACAATTATCCTTTGGAACATAAATGGGCATAACTGAGGATGTGACATGTAGGTGTCCCGTCCTGCTAATCCCCAACTGCAACTGTAACAGAACAAACAAATCTCTCCCTAATAAATTCACAGGACAATTTGGAATGATCCTAAAACTGTGTGTGAACATGGACTGGCGCTGGTATGGATGTTGGATCGAGAGGGGAGGAGTTTTATAAGATCTGGTTAGTATCCCATTAATTCCCACAGAGGGCTCAGCATCCTCTCTTGGACCACTATAATAATCCTCACATATAGTACTACTAGTAGCACCAGAATCCACAAGAAAAGGGAGAGGTCGTCCCTCTATGGTTAACACAATCAGTGGTGATTCCTTATAGTGGTTTGTGATGAGAGTGAATGCTGGGACACAGTCCCCCGGGCATCCTCATTGTGATGTCTGCCGCCCCCAGGCTACGGGAAAACGAGGGTTATTATTCTGGGGCTGCGGCAGTGATGGGGGAAGATCACGGATCTGAGCTTGTGGGTAAGGATGGGTGCCTTGAGCATGGGTATCAAATGGGGCAGGTTGCCTGAGTGGGTAAGGACATTGACTGATCCAGTGGTCAGTCTGACCACAATTAAAGCAACCTGCAGGACGATGTCTATTATTCCCTCCTCTCCCAGAGCATGGCCCTCCACGTCTTCTGCCCATTCCCCTATTGTGCTGATTTGAGGGACAATTCCTATCTTGAGTTTGGTAATGGGCCTCTGTAGGTCTTACTATTTCAAAACAACCTGCCATATCCTTTTCCAGTAATTTATTGTGGAATTGATCCTTATTAAGACTAGGCCATTCGGAGACCATCTGTTTAACAGTAAGCTGGAGATGTGGCTGCAGATTGGTAAGGAAAGTCTGAATGAGCATAGAATGCATATGATCCTGAATACTCATTCCTGCCTCCAGGGCCCAAACCTCATTGAACCTCTTCCAAAAGGCTATAACAGACTCTCCTGATTTTTGTCTACAGGCTACAGCAGTCGGCAGCGAGGACCTAGTCTGAAAACATCTCTCCATTTCACGCTGTATTTCCTCCCACATTGTATCTATGCCTGTCTCAGTATTTAATTTATAATTACCAGCCGGCGTATTCGGGGGCTCTATAGTGCTTATAGAGGGGACTTTACTCCAATCCCAGGGTGAATTATGTCCGACTATCCCATCTATTATAAGGCGCATATCCTCCTGTGTCAGACATCTCCCTTTACAAGCTCTCCTTAAATAATGAAACGTCCCAGATGAAGATGAAGAGGGTTCAGGGCAGTGTTTAACAATCTTATTAATATCATCTATGTCAATAGCTTTTCTCAACAAAGTGTCCCCTACAGTCATAAAAGGGAACTGTTCCTCAAGGTCACTGTCCGTATCAGGAAGAGGTATATGTTCAGGCTTGGGAAAATACTTTTGTGATCTAAGGCGCATGTGAGCTATGACATCTCTAGTGTTAGAAATGTGTGAATTGTAGTCTACATGTTCTCGTATTTCCAGGACAACAACTGGTCCATCCCAAACTGTCAGAAACTGCATTTTTAGCTCAGGAGCCCTCTCCCCCTCCCTTCACTGCTGTCACTCGAAGCCTTGTGTATGTAATGGACATGAGGAGAAGGGGGGCAGGGAGCTGCGGGCAGCGTCCGAACTATCTCCCAACAGATGCTGTGAAGAAGAAGTGTGTACTGTAAAAGGACTCTGGAGTGTCAGCTCTTCTCCTCCTATCTTCTTCCCTTTTGAGCCAATTCAACAATGTCTGGGCCTCAAAGTACTTTTTAATCTAAGTCACCTGTTAGAAGGGACGGATATATCTGTGGGATATTTCCTAAATTGGGAGGAAGGGCTTCTTAGAGTGAACTCCTTGTCAATTCTTTATCTAACTCATGTTTCTTTTATATACATCCCTCCTAGTTCCCTGCCTACTGCTTGTGAACCTTTATTTGGTCTATCATACCATTATGGTGCTTAAGTAAGGCAATTTTCCCTACTTGACTTCATACACTGCAGGTCCCACTGGAGGTCTGGACCATAATATGGGTAAGCTTCAGTGTCACTCAAACATAATCCTGATCACCATATCCATATGGAAGACATCATTAGCCTCTCCCTGAGGGAACAAATTTATACTACACATTCACCCTGTCCATACTGCCAGATTATCAACCCAGGGAGTAACTAAACAACAATCAGTCCCACAGACCCGGGCTACATAATCCTTACAAGTGTCACCTACATTCGGAGGGGGTGGAGAGACCTTTCCTTGCTGTGCACCCATGTCATATAACTTAATTAAGATGGAGGCAGAGCAAAATTGACCCCAGGGCTAGCCGTACAGAATCTATGCACAACGTCCTGCACAATTGTCAGGTAGTATAATCCCTTAAAACAGTTACTTGCGTTCACCAGTTGCTGGGTTAGAAGGTCATTCAGGACACACATAATAAAGTTAGTGCAGTGGTCACAGTTTCAATTGCTGCTTACCTTCAGCATAAAAAACTACTTAATGCTTTATAACATCAGAACATAACAGAAAGCATAAGAAAGCGACAGAAAAGAAGCAACAGACAAGGGGTGACAAAAGAAATCAAGGTGCAGACACTATATGAAGTCTTCCCAAAAGACTTCCTCTGGTATATCCTTCCCGAAAAGATATAACTATATAAAATACTTCCCCAAAGTATCTGTGTGACCTGGCCAGGAGTCTATTTTCAGTCTATCTTCCCCAAAGACAGACACTATCATTTTTCATTCTATCTTCCCTAAAGACAGATTTCTAATATTCTATCTTCCCTAAAGACAGATTTCTAATATTCTACCTTCCCTAAAGACAGATTTCTAATATTCTACCTTCCCCAAAGTAGAGTCTACCTTCCCTAAAGATAGCTTGTCTATTTCTTTCAGAGTGTCTAAAGCGGATTCAAAATAGAAGTAACAGAAAATTTTACGGAAAGCATCGGAATGTCCCCAGTCTTTAGACAGGAATGTTCCGTTACTTACCGAATTCCTGTATTTCTATTACACGGACGAGCTCCCAACTGAAAGAATCTTATCCTTCTCTCTATGCACCGTGATTCCTTTCTGTGTCCCCGAAGACAGACGTCTGGAGAACGTGTCAATGACAGATGCAGAATTATGTCAGAAACAGTTCTATTTATTGTTGTCGTACAGGGCCTTATATACTTTCAAACATACATACAAGAATAGCTTGAGTTCTTATTACAATAACAGCAGTACCTTATAGAGAAAGAAAGGCATCTCTCATTATAATAATGCTGACTAGAAACTTTCCTTATAAAGACAGAAGGTAATTGTATACATAGTCACCCTTCAATATGATGTCACCCAACCTCTTGTCCTTCGTACAGATCACACAGCTAATTCTGTTTAACCCTTCATGCCCCTGACCTTGTATCTTGCTATGGACTTTGATATATTGTTGTCTTCCCTGACCTCGAACCTTGTTAACGGGCTTCACCAAGTTGCCGCCTGTCCCTGATCTTGGACCTCTTACTGACTTTGCCTTACTACTGCCTGATCAGCTTCTGGCCCATACCATCTGGAGGACAGTCTAGTGGGTCCAAACCCAGGTTCCTTTTCCCTCGTGTTCCAACCCACCTCCGAGGTAGCAGCTGATGTACCCCGTGGGAAAGTCTATCATCATCAGAGGTATTATGAAGAACAAGGGATGCACTTAGCCATCACCCTCTGGGGAGGTTAGTCACGTGGGACAGTAAGTTGTCACCCTTTGACCATTACACAGTGATAATAATCATTGAAGAAGGAAACCCATTCTGTCTTCTAGAGATGAACATACTTTTATGCGAAAAATACAAATCAATACAAGAACAACAGCAAACAACAAATGTGTCCTAAATCAACATGACCTGAAAGGCTAATGCAAGGAAGGAAACCACTGCTCCAACTCTTACATTAAAAAGACAGGTTACGGTTTGAAACCACACTTGAGGACAAAGATCAAGGGGTCATTAATTATCCTAAAATACGCCTATATTAGGCGTATTTCAGATGCAGACTGCAACTTTTCCCCGCTCACACCAGGTCTAAAAATGTGGGCATGGCATGGCTGTTTTAGGCATAGAAAATGGTCTAAATGTAAGCCATCTAGGAAGCTGGCTTACATTTAGACTGGCACTGGAGACGCCTAAGCTATGTAGAGGCCTGTGCCTCTTCATAACTCCAGTGGATGCACAGACAGATTCAGGGGTTATTAAGACCGGCGTCTGAAATGCCGGTCTTAATAAATTATCCCCCCACATTTTTTTAAGAAATGTCCTCTGGTCTGATGAAACAAAAATGGAACTGTTTGGCCATCATTACATATGTAGGAAAAAGGGGAAGGCTTTAAAACCAAATAACATCCCAATGTGAAACACAGCTTTGCTTTATGTGGAACTGTACACTCCACAAAATAGATGGCATTATCTGGAAGGAAAATTATATTGCGATATTGAGGCGGCATCTCATGACATTAGTAAAAAAGTTTAAAAAAAATGGGCACCAATGGATCTTCCAAGTGGACAATGATCCAGAGAATACTTCAAAATTTGTGGTAAAATGGCTTTAGGACAATCAAGTGACGGTAATGTAGTGCCCATCACAACCTCAATCCCATAGAAAAGGTATCAGCAGATCTGAAAAAGCATGTGTGAAAAGTAAGCCTTCAAACCTGACTGTTAGGAAGAATGGGCCAAAACTTCAGCAACTTATTGTGAGAAACTTGTGAAAAGTACCCAAAACTGTTGAACTAGGTTAGACAATTTAAAGGGAATGCTGACAAATAGAGTTTTATTGAATGTGGCACATTTGTATGTAAATTTAAGACCTCATGAGATAAGAACATCCTGTTAAGCCATTAAAACCACACCAACATCCATTCCACTTCAGGTAATTATCTCCTAATAGTATGAAGGTATGTCTGATGTTCCAGAATAAAGCGAGCCCTGGACATGTCAAAAACAGAAAGGCATTATGTCCCAACAGCGACAGAGTAGAAGAATACTCAAAATATACGGTCTTATTAATTATTACAATTACGTAAATACATAATTGTATAGCATAGTTTTTAAATTATGCCTTTGCTGTTTTCTTCAAAACTACAGCTATAAATAGGAATACAGAGCTCCATATACCTGCTTGTTTCTCCTTAACTGGGATGTTTGGCACATGATAGCTGAATAGCGTGTTGATTGTTATCTATTTGTTGTTACAGACATAATTCCAAGTGTCACCATGAAGAAATTCTCCTATCACGATTCTATTAGAAATTCTATAAATATGTCTTGGAAACTATTCATGTCTCCAAGAAAAAATACTCATTGCAAATGGAATCCAAATAATTGCAATGTGTTCAATAGAGCGTAGACACTCACTCACCTGTCGCTTGACGTGTGTAGGTTGTTGTGATCTGAGGCGCTAGCACTGTTTGTTATGTAGGAGGAAATGCATTGCCGAGCTGACATTTGTGATTGGATCCATCTTGTTAACAGGCATCAAAAATGTAGAGTTCTATTTCATGAAAAGTGCAGTTGGGTTCATTAGTATAGGAAGAAAGTGCACAAGACACACATTGACGTTACACAATAATTTATTGTAAGCGAAATCGGAGGTAAATGAAGACAGCGGCACTCACCCGTATGCTTTAAACCACTTCAGTAGCTTTATTCATTCCAGTAATGACTCAGGCAGGGGGCGGATGTACACAGGCACGCATTGATCAGCGGCGGCCGTTTCGCGCTAACTGCGCTTCTTCTGGCTGTGCGTCAATGCGTGCCTCTTACACCACTCCTTAAAAAAGCCGACGCAGCCCGTCATCAGAGAAATTGACGAATCAGGCAGCACCTGCATAAACAAAGTGATACAGAAACCGCACATAATAAGAAACAAAGGTTCATGCAATGATTACAAATGAAATGCAAGTCAAGCGGCACCTGTTTGTGTAATATTATACTACAAAGCACTATAAGAATGGGCTGAGATCACTTCTATCGTTAAGCCCGAGTTCTCCCAGGGCCTGGGTGCGTATTATCCACCTGGCCTCTTTCTGCAGGAGGAGACGGTGTCTGTCTCCCCCCTGCAGAGGGGTGGGCACCATTTCGAGGCCAGAGAATGAGACGCAATCAGTGTCCCAGGTTGTCCCAGGTTCATTGAGCACATGAGAACGGTGCATAATGGTGACACTGATTGCGTCTCATTCTCTGGCCTCGAAATGGTGCCCACCCCTCTGCAGGGGGGAGACAGACACCGTCTCCTCCTGCAGAAAGAGGCCAGGTGGATAATACGCACCCAGGCCCTGGGAGAACTCGGGCTTAACGATAGAAGTGATCTCAGCCCATTCTTATAGTGCTTTGTAGTATAATATTACACAAACAGGTGCCGCTTGACTTGCATTTCATTTGTAATCATTGCATGAACCTTTGTTTCTTATTATGTGCGGTTTCTGTATCACTTTGTTTATGCAGGTGCTGCCTGATTCGTCAATTTCTCTGATGACGGGCTGCGTCGGCTTTTTTAAGGAGTGGTGTAAGAGGCACGCATTGACGCACAGCCAGAAGAAGCGCAGTTAGCGCGAAACGGCCGCCGCTGATCAATGCGTGCCTGTGTACATCCGCCCCCTGCCTGAGTCATTACTGGAATGAATAAAGCTACTGAAGTGGTTTAAAGCATACGGGTGAGTGCCGCTGTCTTCATTTACCTCCGATTTCGCTTACACTGAACTTTGTCTGCGCAGCTGAGCACCACCGATCGTGTGCCGTCCTCCCCAGCCGTCAGGTGCATACGATCCTTGTGCATGCCGCCGGGTCAGTGGTGCCGCCCCCTACCTCACTCGTTACACAATAATTTATGTTCACTGTAACAGCTAATCCATTGCAATGCAAGATGATGTTTGTGGAAAAGGACATAATTTTCTCTGAATGATAGGTAGAAAGCTCTGCCATTATACATCCTGAGGTCTGGTCAACATTGAAAAGCTTCCAGTACGGGCAGTGAGCCTGTGGGATAAAATTATTCCTTGAGAGGGTAATATAGGGGCCTCTGTATGTGGCCTGTTCATGGCTCTAAAAAATAACTGAGCCTTTTTGTTTCCTGCACATGAAAATCATTCAGGCCACAAACCCAGGATCTTTGCACAATTTATCTCATGGGTGACTTCATACTGAAATCCATTAACCTGTGTGATTTTCTGAGAACTACTGAATGCTTAGATCCTCAAATAATTCAAAATGACTCTTTGATACTTTTCAATCCCTTCTAAGTAGTGATGAGCGGCAGGGGCTATATTCCAATTTGCGATATTTCACAAATATTTCATAGAATATTCGTCATATATTAGCGAATTTTGAGAATTCGAGATTATTTTATGGAATGCGAAAAATTGGCAATGTAAAAATCGCGTAATGTGATTTTGTAATGCGAAATACCGGCATGGGTCACTTATGCTACATTTTTCCAGCTGCTAGAAGTCTCCTGAGACTGGAGAAAATGGTTGGCACGGCAGAACATTAGAATAGCTTTATATGCAGATAAAGTCAAGTGCTCCAATATATTCACGATTGCGCTAATCGGCAGTGATTAGAATATTTTTTCACACTACTTGCAACTTCACATTTTAGCAGGTCTGACTACAGATTAATGATTGGTGCACTAAGTATTGTTGTGAACTTGACATTGCTTCCTTCTCATTGGCCCACAAGCAAGAAGCAGAGAGGAATCATGTGTTCAGATGGGAAAAAAAATGCAGAATATTCGATATAACGAATATATAGCACTATATTCTAAATATTCGAAGTTGAGATATTTGCGATAAAAATTAGCTATTCGAATATTCGTGCTCAACACTACTTCTAAGCCCTAAAGTGCACTTGCCCATCACCAACCTGTGTGCTGAAGACCAGATCAAGTACTTTAAAGATAAGATTGGTAACATCCGACAGGAAATAATGTCCCAGTCCAACCAGCTTCAATCCTCCTGCCTCCCACACTTCCTCATGTTCTCTCTCCTCTTTCAACCCTGTAACAGAAACAGAGGTCTCTCTTCTTCTTGACCCACGACCTTTAGCAGTGATCGTATTTCCTCACACTTCCTCCAGCTGTCATTACTCACCTAACTACAATATTTAACCTCTCGCTCTCTTCTGGTATCTTTCCGTCGTCTTTCAAACATTCTGTTATAACCCCACTACTAAAAAAAAATATTTTGACATGACCTATGCTGCTAACTACTGACCTATTTCTAACCACCCTTTCATCTCTAAACTCCTGGAATGTCTTGACTATTGTCAGTTAATAAGCTACCCTTCTGTGAAAACTCTCTTCTTGACCCCTTACAATGTGTCTTACGCTCCCTCCACTCTACAGAACCTGCCCTTTCCAAATTGTCCAATGATGTCCTGACAGCAAGAATGGCAACTACTCTCTACTGATTCTTCTGGATCTATTTGCAGCATTTGATATTGTAGACCACCATCTGCTCCTCACCATTCTCCACACAATTGGCCTTAAGGACACTGTTCTTGTCATGTTCTAAGGAGGCACAACCACCGCTAGAACATATATAAGCAATCACACAAACACACAAGGCAAGCAGAGACAAGACATGACAGTATTCAGGGAACTGGATATACAGGCAAGGGATCAGTGGCAGGAACTTTTTACTCAGGGCCAAACCCAGAGGGCAGAAACATAGCAATCCCCGTTCTTCACAAAGCCCCAGATAGTAGGGATGAACTTAGCCGAGGCTCACTGGTTGCACCTCCAGGATGGTCCTAGTGCACTTGGCCACTTACCTGCAGAGACTGCTGGAGAAGCACCAGCAGTCAACACAAACAGGACTGGAACCCGAGCATGCTACTAGAACCCAGACAACCACACAGGACTAGTGAAACAAAACAAAAAGGTACTAGCAAACAAGCGGCTGCCTAGACCCCATGTAGAATGACACATGGAGGTCACAGGCGGAACTTCACATAGACTAGATGTCCTTCCTCTGGAGAACCCAGGAGCCCTCTCATGAAGACATAGACAGGACAAGCAGATGGCTGTTCCCCATACATAGTTAGTCCATGGACAAACAGACAGAGCTACACACAAGGCACGAACATGCTAGATAGGACTAGAAGATTCCTGTTCCCCATGAGTAGTTAATCCATGGATGAACAGACAGAGCTACGCACAAGGCACGGACAAACTAGACAGGACTAGCAGATGCCTGTTCTGCATGCATAGTTAGACCATGGACAAACAGAGCAGCACGTAAGACACTAACATGCTAGACAGGACTAGCAGATGCCTGTTCCCCATACTTATTTAATCCATGGGCGAACAGGCAGAGCTGCACACAAGGCATGGAAAAACCAGACAGGAACAGAAGCAAATGTCTGGACTCCACACAGGAAGACACATGGCAGTCGCAGACCAGAAACAGAACAAAACTAACAAGACATAGAGCTAGGCTAGGAGATCTAGCACACAGACACAGAAACAACGAAGATAACCAGGTAGGCAGGAAGACCAGGTGACCTCGATGACATAGTAGGTGGCCACACAAACAGGAACTTATCCTATACCGGCTCCTCATCCGGTCAGCGTAACACCTTCACTACCAACTTCAGCACAGCCAGGGGTAAACAACAGCAGGCAGTTTTAAAACTTATCTGTTTGGGGGACAAACCCCACACCGCGCAGGAGCTGTGGTCGGGCCTTGAACAACAGACCGATGAGTGGTTGGTGCCAGTGAGCCTCAAGCCCGGCCTGGTGGTGTGCGATAATAGGTGAAATCTCGTAGCAGCTCTGGGACTAGCCGGTTTGACGCACATCCCTTGCCCATGTGCCGAATTTGGTGGAGCAGAGATTCCTTAAAATTACCCCGACATGTCAGAGCTGCTGCATAAAGTGCGGGCTGTCTGTGCGCGCTTTGGCGTTCTCACCCTGCTGCTGCTCGCCTGTCAGCGCTGCAGCGTAACTTCGGCCTTCCCGCTCACCGCCTCATATGTGACGTGCCCACAAGGTGGAACTCCACCTTGCACATGCTGGCCAGACTGTGTGAGCAGCAGCAGGCGATAGTGGAGTTTCAGCTGCAGCAGGCACGGGTGAGTCGCTCTGCGGAACAGCACCACTTCACCACCAATGACTGGACCTCCATGCGAAACTGTGTTCCTTGTTGCACTGTTTTGAATACTCCACCAACATGGCCAGTGCCAAAAACGCCGTTCTCAGCGTAACTAACTAACTATTTCTATGCCTCCTTGAAAAAACGCTGCTGGTGATGATGGAAGAGGATGTGGCACAAGAGGAGGAGGAGGAAGAGGGATCATTTTGTAGGGTTTCCAGCCTGTCATTCACAAGTGGCTCAGTGGGTGGGTTCCTGCACCCACAAACGCCAGGTACACAATTGTCCAGCCAGGGCACAGTTCTGGATGACGAGGTGGAGGATGAGGAGGAGGAGATAGAGGAGGAGAAACCATGTTTACAGCAGGGTGGCACCCAGACCAGCTCATGGGCATCACTGGTGCATGGCTGGGGGGATGCAGTGGACACAGACGATACACCTCCCACAGAGGACAGCTTTTCGTTGCCTCTGGGCAGCCTGGCACACATGAGCGATTACATGCTGCAGTGTCTCCGCAATGACCGCCGAGTTGCCCACATTCTAACTTGTGCTGATTACTGGCTGGATCCCCGTTACAAGGACAACGTACCATCCTTAATTCCGTCACTGTAACGTGATCGTAAGATGCGCGAGTACAAGCGCACGCTGGTAGACGCGCTGCTGGTGGCATTCCCACCTGACAGCGGGAGCACAGTGGAAGCACAAGGCGAAGGCAGAGGAAGAGGTTGCCAACGCAGCTGGGGCACTGTCAGCACCTCAGAAGGCAGGGTTAGCATGGCTGAAATGTGGAAAAGCTTTGTCAGCACTCCACAACAACCAGCACCACCAGCTCCAACCAGTCTTAGCAGGAAGCAGCATTTCACCAATATGGTTGAGCAGTATGTGTGCACACGCCTACACATTCTGAATGACAGGTCTGCCCCTTCAACTTCTGGGTCTCCAAATCGGGCACATGGCCTGAGCTTGCCCTTTACGCCTTGGAGGTGCTGGCCTGCCCTGCAGCCAATGTATTATCTGAACGTGTGTTTACCAAGGCAGGGAGCGTCATCAAAGACCAGCCCATCAGCCTTTCCATAGCCAATGTGGACAAGCTCATATTCATTAAAATATACCAGGCATGGATCCCACAGGACTTGTCAGTACCCTGTGCAGAATAGACATGTATACCGGCCTTAACCAGCCATTGTTATACTGCAGCGCAATTGCTAATTCTTGTATTTTGGATATTTCACACTCTTTTGGAGTGTACCCTAATAAAAAAAAATATTAAAAATTAAAACCAAAAATCTGTGTTGGCTACCTCATCCTCCTCCACCGCCGCTTCCACCTACACCGTTACATCCACAGCCTCCTCAAACTCCCTCTCCATATGGAACTCCACCTCATAAATCAATTTTTTTAAAATTTGTAATTTCACTACTTTGTCTGTTACATTTTCGGGTGAGATTCACAAATTTTTGGGTGTGATGTACCACTGATATACCTAGCAGACAGTTAAAAAAAACAAACATTTTTAGTTATATTTTCGGGTGAAATTCACCAATTTTTGGGTGTGATGTACAACTGCTATACCTAGTAGACAGGTTAAAAAAATTGTCTGTTACATTTTCAGGTGAAATTCACTTGGTAGGCAGGTAATAAATTTCTGTAATTTTTCTGTTACATTATTGGGTTCACATTTTACAATTTTGGATGTGAATAAACCCCTGCTCTGCATAGGTGACAGGAAATAAAATTTAAGAAATTATTCTTTAATTGTTTCACGCCACCTCCCTTCATTCAATGCCTAAACTTTAACAAGTTGTACCACATTTGCGCTTCAATAATTTGTCCCACAATTGCGCTTTACTAATTTGTCCCACATTTGCGCTTTACTAATTTGTCCTACATTTGAGCTTCAATAATTTTTACTATATTTGCGCTTTAATAATTTGTCCCACATTTGCGCTTCAGTAATTTGTCCAACATTTGCGCCTTAATAACTTTTCCCATATTTCCGCTCGATCCCAAAAAAATGTAATACTTGTATCTCCCTTGGATGTGGTCTCTCTTTCTCAAGCTCCCTCTCCGGCATGGAACCCTCATTCGCAATAACCATGATCAACATGGTAGGCTCAGAAAAGAACATTGAAAGTTGATAGAGAAGATATCCAAATGGATGGTGGATGTCACTAGGGCACCTCTGCATAGGTGACAGGAACATAAGTTTAAAAAAATTGTCTGTTACATTGTCAGGTGACATTTTTGAAATTTTGCCGGATAGAAACCCCTACTCTGCATAGTTGACAGGGAATAAAATTTAATAAATTCTTCATTAATTGATGAGCGCCACCTCCTTTCATTCAATGCTTAAACTTTAACAAGTTGTCCCACATTTGCGCTTTAATACTTTGTCCCATATTTCCCCTCTATCATAATTAATTTAAAACAATTAACCTCCCTTGGATGTGGTGTCTCTTTCTCACGCTCCCTTTCCGGCGTGCAACCCTGATTCGCCGATAACCGTGATCAACATGGTAGGCTCAGAAAAGAACATCGAAAGTTGATAGAGAAGATATCCAAATGGATGGTGGACGTCACAGGGGCGTGCGATTAGGCAGAAGTTATCTAGAGTCAACAAAGCCGCAGCAGGGCCTTTCCTGGCTAACGTTTCCAAATCCAAAATACCACAGTGACATTCCCTATAATTTGTTATTTATCGTCACTACCTCCCGAGTCGGGAGTGGGTAATTGTCGCGCGCCCCCTAATTTCCTCAAAATTCTTCCGTTTTAATAGCTTCTCCCACATTTCCACTCGATCACAATAAAATTTCATCCATTGATCTTCCTTTAGATTTGGTTTCTCTTTCTCATGCTCACTCCGGGGAACCCGGATTCACCGATAACCGTGATCACCTTGGTAGGTGCAGAAAAGAGCATCGAAAGTTGATAGAGCAGATATCCAATTAGATGTGAACATCACGGGGACGTGCGACATGGTGGGGCAGTATGTTTGCACACTCCTACATGAACTGACTGATGGATCTGCCCCCTGCAACTTCTGGGTCTCCAAATAGGGCACATGGCCTGAGCTTGCCCTTTACGCCTTGGAGGTGCTGGCCTGCCCTGTAGCCAGTGTATTGTCTGAACGTGTGTTTAGCATGACTGGAGGGGGTTATCACAGGATATATTTCCCAATGTTTTGGGGTGTACCCAAATTTAAAAAAATAAAAATAAATTTAAAACAAAAAAAACTGTGTCTTCCTCCTCCACTGCTGCTTCCACCTACACTGCCACATCCACCGCCTCCTCAACCTCCTACTCCATATGGACCTCGTCCTCCTAGATCAAGATAACTTTTTTGATTTTTACGTATTTAAAGTCATTTCCCTATCCACATTTGTTTGCAGAGCTTTGCCATGCTTTTAACCACATTTTGCTGGCATTTGCAGCCCTCTAGCCCTTTCCATGACATTTTTACAGCCATTTTAGTGCTCAAAAGTTAGGGTCCCTATTGACTTCAATGGGGTTTGGGTTCGGGGTCAAGTTCGTGTCCCGAACTCAAACTTTTTTCTGAAGTTCGGCCGAACCCGTCGTACCCGAACATCCAGGTGTCCGCTCAACTCTATCGATCTCCTCTCTCTGTCTGAAACTGAACCTCTCAAAAACTTTTTGTTCTTGTTTTTTCCCCCATTCACTAATCCACCTAGATATAATATTTTAATTTCAGTCTGTGGTACTATCATAACTTCTGAGCAGCATGTACTTGCATGCTTATGTCATCTGCACCTCAAAGAATCTCCAGAATCAGCCAAAAAAACTGCCAAAACTCTAGTTTTTGCTCTGATTTATTCTTCAGTCACTTCACTGGTTGCTCATCCAGCAAAGAATACAGTTCAAACTCTTCACCCTCACCCACAATGCCCTCCACGGTGCTGCACTTCCATACATCTCCTCAATCATCTCTGCCTACCTACCTAGTCACGCTCTCCGTTCTGCTAGTGATATAAGATTAGCATCCTCCATAATTCGACCCTCTTACTTTCTGGAATACTCTGTTCTGCTTGCATCTACTTTATTAAGGGCATTATTATCTTATTTCTGTGGTTTTCTTCAATAATATGGCCAGGGACATCCGCGCATTTGTATCATATCGTGCAGGATGTTTTTATCTTAGTTTTTTCTGTAATTTTTTTGTCTATGTAGTATTTGCTTGAGGGAGTGACACCTTCAAGTGTGAATGCGCACCTATTATCTTGGGAGTAGCATTCCTCTGCACTTTTGCCCCCCTCCCCTATCCAATAGAGCGCCTTAATTAGGTGGTACATATGGCTGTGCTTGCTCCTCCTCCCATTGGTTGCTTGATGCACATGGAGGTGACTAGGAGCAGCACACCATATGTGCGGCGTCTGCGCTCCTGAACATAGAAGCCCAACGGCTTAGGTAAGGTTTAGCGTAGGACCCGCCTGACCTGAGACGGTAGGCGGGCTAAGATGTGTTTTGATCAAAATATATTGACTAAGTGTCTCAGATATTATCATGTCAGAGTGAGGACTTTGTCCATATATAGTGCTTGCATCTACTTTACTAAGTGCATTATTATCTTATTTCTGTGGTTTTCTTCAATACTCTGTTCTGGACAATAGGATTAAATCCCAGCTTCCTTACCTTCCAACATGCCTTAAAAACACATCTTTTCAGGCAGGCTTGTCATAGTACCTAAACTGATTCCTCACCTTTCACCCCTTCCTCCCAACCCTAATTTTTTTTATAATCGAACACCATCTTCGGACAGCTATCCCCACATTCAATGCAATAGCTAAGGCAGCTCAGCCTGCACCACTTCAGATGGCTGGATCACTTCATATAACATTCATCTTTACCTTTCGTGTCCCCCCCACTTGCTCATAGATTGTAAGCTCTTGCAAGCAGGACCCTCACTCATAGTTTTTCAGTTCATTATTACCCTGCAATTTTGTGATGTCTTTTGTTCCGTACATGAACCCTCTGAATTGAAAAGTGCTGTGGAATATGGTGGCGCTGCATAAATAAAGATTATCTATTTATTGATGTTTACATTTACAATTTTAATCTAATAAGACCAAAATCAGAAATAGTAAATAAAATACTCCGCCATTTCACAAAGTGGATTCATTGTAAAAGATCCAATGGTCCTAGTGCTATAAGGCTTTATGTAGCTTTATTTTTGCACTATACTGTACAATAAAAATACTAAGACTTAAAGAGGTTGGCCACATTACAAAATCCATTTTTAAGAGACTAGCTACCTAACACACTTTGATCGAAGCCTGTAAGCTGCTGAGACACCCAGTGATCTGCTGTAAACTGTGGGAAAACCTGTCATCTAGTGTTCAAATTCTCACCATAAAATACATGAAAATTTCCACAGTTTCCATTGAAATCAGTTATCATAATATACAGACATGTTGGGTCCTCTAGACTAAGAGATGCTCTTTGTATTCCTTTTTATAAATGGATGAGACCCAGAATAGAACTCAGAAAGAGGAACCTGCTATTTGCAAGTGGGTTCTCTAAAACAGACATGTCCCATTAACCGCGACCCCAGAATTCTCAGTCCAGCTTTACACTATTTGTGTATATTGTTTGCTTGTGATGTGTAGACATGTGTGGATGCATCTCTATCCCTGAGAAAACGGGCCAGTGTACTTAATTATTATTTTCAGTTTTTAGTTGGAATATAGAACAGAAGAAAAAGGCAACCATTATTCGGTGATTACGCAAAATAATATGCAGTTAGCTTTATTTTCTGTACACGGTCTTTAATCTGTGACCATAGCAGAGGATTGAAAGATGACAGAGAGAGATAATCAAATATGTTGGCTAGGTACATGACATCTCAGCAGAGGCAATTAGGGTAGTTGGGCAAAATATCTGCAAGAAAAGGTCACAGGACTGGCTGATGTAGAAAAGTAAAGCTTGCAAATTAGCCTTGCCTATATAATTTAAAGGTTCATTAAATTACACTTTCCACTGCAATTTGAACTAAGTGAAATGAAATGTGTATGACTCCAATAATGATGCCCATCAGTATAATGCTC
Source organism: Bufo gargarizans (assembly GCF_014858855.1). Lineage (NCBI taxonomy): Eukaryota > Metazoa > Chordata > Amphibia > Anura > Bufonidae > Bufo > Bufo gargarizans. The sequence goes on along the minus strand of NC_058088.1, from coordinate 63,134,119 downwards.
ATATAAAAGTCATATGACACATGAATCTGACCCTTTCATATTAATAATGAATATATCTTAGTGTAAGCCGTAATACAGACATGAAAGATCTCCCTCTCTTAATATGTCTTGTAAATTCTAATTGCATTAAATGCTTCTCTTTCGTTTATGCTCATTCACTTATTTCTGATACACCATTTTACTTTTTAACATCTCCATTCAAGTGGGTTTTAAGTCTTAGGATTTTGAAATATAATGTGTGTGCCAATTGGTTTGTGGGTGATGAGTAGTGTTTAGAGTTGAGCGAACACCTGGATGTTCGGGTTCGAGAAGTTCGGCCGAACATCCCGGAAATGTTCGGGTTCGGGATCCGAACCCGATCCGAACTTCGTCCCGAACCCGAACCCCATTGAAGTCAATGGGGACCCGAACTTTTCGGCACTAAAAAGGCTGTAAAACAGCCCAGGAAAGAGCTAGAGGGCTGCAAAAGGCAGCAACATGTAGGTAAATCCCCTGCAAACAAATGTGGATAGGGAAATGAATTAAAATAAAAATTAAATAAATAAAAATTAACCAAAATCAATTGGAGAGAGGTTCCATAGCAGAGAATCTGGCTTCCCGTCACCCACCACTGGAACAATTCTAGTAAGAAGCAGGGCGGCAATACCAGAGGGTTAGACGGATCGTTAGTGATAGGGATATGTGTCAAACAAGATTAGACGATATGACCAATAAATTTAGAGAGCGAGGCTACCCCCCTGATCTATTGAAAATACAGCGTAATAAAGCTGAGATTACACCACCAGATAGAACTAAGAAAGAAACAAGGATCCCCTTAGTGATTAAATACCATCCCTGGTCCCAGCGCCTTAGGACTATTGTTAATCAACATTGGCACATATTATCTAAGTCCTATCCACGGATAGGAGAGTTCCAGAGGCCACCCATGATATGCTATAAACGGGCAGAAAATATTAGGGATAAAATAGTCCGGGCGGATGTGGGAAGTAATAAAATAGAAAGAGGACAGAGTACTTTATCTACACCTAGACGGGGCACTTTTCCTTGTTTAAACTGTGTCAATTGTTCCAGCGTTATAAAGGGTTCATGTTTCTCCCACCCTCACTCAGGTGAAAATATTCCAATAAGGGGCACGTTCACTTGTGATAGTAGATTTGTGGTTTACATTCTTAAATGTCCATGTGGATTACTATATGTGGGGGAAACCTCAATGAGAATGAAGGACAGACTAAGTAAACACAAATCTACTATCCGTAAACAGAATTTATTACTCCCAATACCCCTTCATTTTTATGATAAAAAACACAACATCTCGCAGTTGAGGTATCAGATTATTGAAGGTGTATCATTACCCCGTCGAGGGGGTGACAGAAATAAATTGTTATTGAAAAGGGAGGCTTACTGGATCCATCGTCTTCAGACAATGGAGCCCAGGGGCCTCAATCGTGAGTACAATGTGTCCTGCTTCCTATAAGGCATTCGGCCTTATGCAATCTGATAAATATATTTCTTTTTTTCTTCAGCGTGATTAATCACTGCAAGAATGGACTATGTGACTGAAAATCTTCGCCAGTATAGAGTGGATATGTTTTTTGCGAATTTTCAATTGCGAATTTTCAGTTGCGAATTTTTAGTTGCGAATTTTCAATTGCGAATTTTCAATTGCGAATTTTCAGTTGCGAATTTTCAATTGCGAATTTTTCAATGCAAATTTTTCATTGCGATTATTTGATATGCGAATTTTATTTAATGAGGGAGGCGGAGCTTCTTTGATGATGTCAGTTCCTTTGTGTTTCATTTATGTATAAATAGCTGGAGTGTAAGATGTTTTATGCAGTCTGATGAAAGCACATCTGTGCTGAAACGCGTCACTATGCCATTTTGAATATGTGACTGAATAAATCTACATTGTGATCTACATCAGCGAAGTGCCGGTCCTTTCCTTTGAAACCACCACTGGAACAGTCCATTCTCAGATATTTAGGCCCCGGCACCCAGGCAGAGGAGAGAGGTCCCGTAACAGAGAATCTGTCTTCATGTCAGCAGAGAATTAGTCTGCATGTCATAGCAGAGAATGAGGCTTCACGTCAGCCACCACTGCAACAGTCCATTGGCATATATTTAGGCCCAGCACCCAGGCAGAGGAGGGAGGTCCCGTAACAGAGAATCTGTCTTCATGTCAGCAGAGAATTAGTCTGCATGTCATAGCAGAGAATGAGGCTTCACGTCAGCCACCACTGCAACAGTCCATTGGCATATATTTAGGCCCAGCACACACACAGGCAGAGGAGAGAGGTCCCGTAACAGAGGATCTGGCTTCATGTCAGCAGAGAATCAGTCTGCATGTCATAGCAGAGAATCAGGCTTCACGTCAGCCACCACTGCAACAGTCCATTGTCATAAATTTAGGCCCAGCACCCAGGCAGAGGAGAGAGGTCCCGTAACAGACAATCTGGCTTCATGTCAGCAGAGAATCAGTCTGCATGTCATAGCAGAGAATGAGGCTTCACGTCAGCCACCACTGCAACAGTCCATTGGCATATATTTAGGCCCAGCACACACACAGGCAGAGGAGAGAGGTCCCGTAACAGAGGATCTGGCTTCATGTCAGCAGAGAATCAGTCTGCATGTCATAGCAGAGAATCAGGCTTCACGTCAGCCACCACTGCAACAGTCCATTGTCATAAATTTAGGCCCAGCACCCAGGCAGAGGAGAGAGGTCCCGTAACAGACAATCTGGCTTCATGTCAGCAGAGAATCAGTCTGCATGTCATAGCAGAGAATGAGGCTTCACGTCAGCCACCACTGCAACAGTCCATTGGCATATATTTAGGCCCAGCACACACACAGGCAGAGGAGAGAGGTCCCGTAACAGAGAATCTGGCTTCATGTCAGCAGAGAATCAGTCTGCATGTCATAGCAGAGAATGAGGCTTCACGTCAGCCACCACTGCAACAGTCCATTGGCATATATTTAGGCCCAGCACACACACAGGCAGAGGAGAGAGGTCCCGTAACAGACAATCTGGCTTCATGTCAGCAGAGAATCAGTCTGCATGTCATAGCAGAGAATGAGGCTTCACGTCACCCACCACTGCAACAGTCCATTGGCATATATTTAGGCCTAGCACACAGGCAGAGCAGAGAGGTCCCGTAACAGACAATCTGGCTTCATGACAGCAGAGAATCAGTCTGCATGTCATAGCAGAGAATGAGGCTTCACGTCACCCACCACTGCAACAGTCCATTGGCATATATTTAGGCCTAGCACACAGGCAGAGCAGAGAGGTCCCGTAACAGACGATCTGGCTTCATGTCAGCAGAGAATCAGTCTGCATGTCATAGCAGAGAATGAGGCTTCACGTCAGCCACCACTGCAACAGTCCATTGGCATATATTTAGGCCCAGCACACACACAGGCAGAGGAGAGAGGTCCCGTAACAGAGGATCTGGCTTCATGTCAGCAGAGAATCAGTCTGCATGTCATAGCAGAGAATCAGGCTTCACGTCAGCCACCACTGCAACAGTCCATTGTCATAAATTTAGGCCCAGCACCCAGGCAGAGGAGAGAGGTCCCGTAACAGACAATCTGGCTTCATGTCAGCAGAGAATTAGTCTGCATGTCATAGCAGAGAATGAGGCTTCACGTCAGCCACCACTGCAACAGTCCATTGGCATATATTTAGGCCTAGCACACAGGCAGAGGAGAGAGGTCCCGTAACAGACAATCTGGCTTCATGTCAGCAGAGAATCAGTCTGCATGTCATAGCAGAGAATGAGGCTTCACGTCACCCACCACTGCAACAGTCCATTGGCATATATTTAGGCCTAGCACACAGGCAGAGCAGAGAGGTCCCGTAACAGACAATCTGGCTTCATGACAGCAGAGAATCAGTCTGCATGTCATAGCAGAGAATGAGGCTTCACGTCACCCACCACTGCAACAGTCCATTGGCATATATTTAGGCCTAGCACACAGGCAGAGGAGAGGTTCATTCAACTTTGGGTAGCCTCGCAATATAATGGTAAAATGAAAATAAAAATAGGATTGAATGAGGAAGTGCCCTGGAGTCCAATAATATATGGTTATGGGGAGGTAGTTAATGTCTAATCTGGACAAGGGACGGACAGGTCCTGTGGGATCCATGCCTGGTTCATTTTTATGAACGTCAGCTTGTCCACATTGGCTGTAGACAGGCGGCTGCGTTTGTCTGTAATGACGCCCCCTGCCGTGCTGAATACACGTTCAGACAAAACGCTGGCTGCCGGGCAGGCCAGCACCTCCAAGGCATAAAAGGCTAGCTCTGGCCACGTGGACAATTTAGAGACCCAGAAGTTGAATGGGGCCGAACCATCAGTCAGTACGTGGAGGGGTGTGCACACGTACTGTTCCACCATGTTAGTGAAATGTTGCCTCCTGCTAACACGTTGCGTATCAGGTGGTGGTGCAGTTAGCTGTGGCGTGTTGACAAAAGTTTTCCACATCTCTGCCATGCTAACCCTGCCCTCAGAGGAGCTGGCCGTGACACAGCTGCCTTGGCGACCTCTTGCTCCTCCTCTGCCTTGGCCTTGGGCTTCCACTTGTTCCCCTGTGACATTTGGGAATGCTCTCAGTAGCGCGTCTACCAACGTGCGCTTGTACTCGCGCATCTTCCTATCACGCTCCAGTGCAGGAAGTAAGGTGGGCACATTGTCTTTGTAGCGTGGATCCAGCAGGGTGGCAACCCAGTAGTCCGCACAGGTTAAAATGTGGGCAACTCTGCTGTCGTTGCGCAGGCACTGCAGCATGTAGTCGCTCATGTGTGCCAGGCTGCCCAGGGGTAAGGACAAGCTGTCCTCTGTGGGAGGCGTATCGTCATCGTCCTGCCTTTCCCCCCAGCCACGCACCAGTGATGGACCCGAGCTGCGTTGGGTGCCACCCCGCTGTGACCATGCTTCATCCTCATCCTCCTCCACCTCCTCCTCATCCTCGTCCTCCTCGTCCTCCAGTAGTGGGCCCTGGCTGGCCACATTTGTACCTGGCCTCTGCTGTTGCCAAAAACCTCCCTCTGAGTCACTTCGAAGAGACTGGCCTGAAAGTGCTAAAAATGACCCCTCTTCCTCCTCCTCCTCCTCCTCCTCCTGGGCCACCTCCTCTTCCATCATCGCCCTAAGTGTTTTCTCAAGGAGACATAGAAGTGGTATTGTAACGCTGATAACTGTGTCATCGCCACTGGCCATGTTGGTGGAGTACTCGAAACAGCGCAACAGGGCACACAGGTCTCGCATGGAGGCCCAGTCATTGGTGGTGAAGTGGTGCTGTTCTGTAGTGCGACTGACCCGTGCGTGCTGCAGCTGAAACTCCACTATGGCCTGCTGCTGCTCGCACAGTCTGTCCAGCATGTGCAAGGTGGAGTTCCACCTGGTGGGCACGTCGCATATGAGGCGGTGAGCGGGAAGGCCGAAGTTACGCTGTAGCGCAGACAGGCGAGCAGCAGCAGGATGTGAACGCCGGAAGCGCGAACAGACGGCCCGCACTTTATGCAGCAGCTCTGACATGTCGGGGTAGTTGTGAATGAACTTCTGCACCACCAAATTCGGCACATGCGCCAAGCAAGGGATGTGCGTCAAATTGGCTAGTCCCAGAGCTGCAACGAGATTTCGCCCATTATCACACACCACCAGGCCGGGCTTGAGGCTCACCGGCAGCAACCACTCGTCGGTCTGTTGTTCAATACCCCGCCACAACTCCTGTGCGGTGTGGGGCCTGTCCCCCAAACATATGAGTTTCAGAATGGCCTGCTGACGTTTACCCCGGGCTGTGCTGAAGTTGGTGGTGAAGGTGTGTGGCTGACTGGATGAGCAGGTGGAAGAAGAGGAGGAGGAAGCCGAGAAGGAGGAGGTGGCAACAGGAGGCAAAGAATGTTGCCCTGCGATCCTTGGCGGCGGAAGGACGTGCGCCAAACAGCTCTCCGCCTGGGGCCCAGCTGCCACTACATTTACCCAGTGTGCAGTTAGGGAGATATAGCGTCCCTGGCCGTGCTTACTGGTCCACGTATCTGTGGTTAGGTGGACCTTGCTACAGATGGCGTTGCGCAGTGCACACTTGATTTTATGGAATACTTGGTTGTGCAGGGAAGGCACGGCTCTCTTGGAGAAGTAGTGCCGGCTGGGAACAACATACTGTGGGACAGCAAGCGACATGAGCTGTTTGAAGCTGTCTGTGTCCACCAGCCTAAATGACAGCATTTCATAGGCCAGTAGTTTATAAATGCTGGCATTCAGGGCCAGGGATCGAGGGTGGCTAGGTGGGAATTTACGCTTTCTATCAAATGTTTGTGAGATGGAGAGCTGAACGCTGGCGTGTGACATGGTTGAGACGCTTGGTGACGGAGGTGGTGGTGGTGGTGTTGGTGGTACATCCCCTGTTTGCTGGGCGGCAGGTGCCAACGTTCCTCCAGAGGCGGAGGAAGAGGCCGAGGCGGCAGCAGCAGAATAGGCCGAGGCGGCAGCAGCAGAAGAGGTAGCAGGGGGAGCCTGAGTGACTTCCTTGGTTTTAAGGTGTTTACTCCACTGCAGTTCATGCTTTGCATGCAGGTGCCTGGTCATGCAGGTTGTGCTCAGGTTCAGAACGTTAATGCCTCGCTTCAGGCTCTGATGGCACAGCGTGCAAACCACTCGGGTCTTGTCGTCAGCACATTGTTTGAAGAAGTGCCATGCCAGGGAACTCCTTGAAGCTGCCTTTGGGGTGCTCGGTCCCAGATGGCGGCGGTCAGTAGCAGGCGGAGTCTCTTGGCGGCGGGTGTTCTGCTTTTGCCCACTGCTCCCTCTTTTGCTACGCTGTTGGCTCGGTCTCACCACTGCCTCTTCCTCCGAACTGTGAAAGTCAGTGGCACGACCTTCATTCCATGTGGGGTCTAGGACCTCATCGTCCCCTGCATCGTCTTCCACCCAGTCTTGATCCCTGACCTCCTGTTCAGTCTGCACACTGCAGAAAGACGCAGCAGTTGGCACCTGTGTTTCGTCATCATCAGAGACATGCTGAGGTGGTATTCCCATGTCCTCATCATCAGGAAACATAAGTGGTTGTGCGTCAGTGCATTCTATGTCTTTCACCGCTGGGGAAGGGCTAGGTGGATGCCCTTGGGAAACCCTGCCAGCGGAGTCTTCAAACAGCATAAGAGACTGCTGCATAACTTGAGGCTGAGACAGTTTCCCTGGTATGCATGGGGGTGATGTGACAGACTGATGGGGTTGGTTTTCAGGCGCCATCTGTGCGCTTTCTGCAGAAGACTGGGTGGGAGATAATGTGAACGTGCTGGATCCACTGTCGGCCACCCAATTGACTAATGCCTGTACCTGCTCAGGCCTTACCATCCTTAGAACGGCATTGGGCCCCACCATATATCGCTGTAAATTCTGGCGGCTACTGGGACCTGAGGTAGTTGGTACACTAGGACGTGTGGATGTGGCAGAACGGCCACGTCCTCTCCCAGCACCAGAGGGTCCACTAACACCACCACGACCATGTCCACGTCCGCGTCCCTTACTAGATGTTTTTCTCATTGTTATGGTTCACCACAACAACAAATATATTATTTGGCCCAATGTATTGTATTCAAATTCAGCGGGATATAAATTTGAGGCCTAGTATTTAGGCGCTGGGTGACCGGTATGGATTTAGTGACAGAATTAGACTTGGAAATGCACAGAAGCGTGTGTGTGTGAAGTTATTCTGAATGACCCAATGTGCACCTTGAATATTATATACCCTTTTAGGGATAGATTTCAAATAGCTCTGATATAGCAGAAACCACTAAATTATGAAATTGCTAAATTGGGAATTGTATTTCAACCCAGAACAAGAAATGTGCTTGAACGGACACTAAATAACTCGCCCAGCTACAGCACTAACGAGAGATTTAGCAGGATATAAATTTGAGGCCTAGTATTTAGGCGCTGGGTGACAGGTATGGGTTTAGTGACAGAATTAGACTTGGAAATACACAGTAGCGGGTGTGTGTGAAGTTATTCTGAATGACCCAATGTGCACCTTGAATATTATATACCCTTTTAGGGATAGATTTCAAATAGCTCTGATATAGCAGAAACCACTAAATTATGAAATTGCTAAATTGGGAATTGTATTTCAACCCAGAACAAGAAATGTGCTTGAACGGACACTAAATAACTCGCCCAGCTACAGCACTAACGAGAGATTTAGCAGGATATAAATTTGAGGCCTAGTATTTAGGCGCTGGGTGACAGGTATGGGTTTAGTGACAGAATTAGACTTGGAAATACACAGTAGCGGGTGTGTGTGAAGTTATTCTGAATGACCCAATGTGCACCTTGAATATTATATACCCTTTTAGGGATAGATTTCAAATAGCTCTGATATAGCAGAAACCACTAAATTATGAAATTGCTAAATTGGGAATTGTATTTCAACCCAGAACAAGAAATGTGCTTGAACGGACACTAAATAACTCGCCCAGCTACAGCACTAACGAGAGTTTTAGCAGGATATAAATTTGAGGCCTAGTATTTAGGCGCTGGGTGACAGGTATGGGTTTAGTGACAGAATTAGACTTGGAAATACACAGAAGCGTGTGTGTGTGAAGTTATTCTGAATGACCCAATGTGCACCTTGAATATTATATACCCTTTTAGGGATAGATTTCAAATAGCTCTGATATAGCAGAAACCACTAAATTATGAAATTGCTAAATTGGGAATTGTATTTCAACCCAGAACAAGAAATGTGCTTGAACGGACACTAAATAACTCGCCCAGCTACAGCACTAACGAGAGATTTAGCAGGATATAAATTTGAGGCCTAGTATTTAGGCGCTGGGTGACAGGTATGGGTTTAGTGACAGAATTAGACTTGGAAATACACAGTAGCGGGTGTGTGTGAAGTTATTCTGAATGTCCCTATGTGCACCTTCAATATGATCTACCCTTTTAGGGATAGATTTCAAATAGCTCTGATATAGCAGAAACCACTAAATTATGAAATTGCTAAATTGGGAATTGTATTTCAACCCAGAACAAGAAATGTGCTTGAACGGACACTAAATAACTCGCCCAGCTACAGCACTAACGAGAGATTTAGCAGGATATAAATTTGAGGCCTAGTATTTAGGCGCTGGGTGACAGGTATGGGTTTAGTGACAGAATTAGACTTGGAAATACACAGTAGCGGGTGTGTGTGAAGTTATTCTGAATGACCCAATGTGCACCTTGAATATTATATACCCTTTTAGGGATAGATTTCAAATAGCTCTGATATAGCAGAAACCACTAAGTTATGAAATTGCTAAATTGGGAATTGTATTTCAACCCAGAACAAGAAATGTGCTTGAACGGACACTAAATAACTCGCCCAGCTACAGCACTAAGGACAGATTTAGCTGGATATAAATTTGAGGCCTAGTATTTAGGCGCTGGGTGACAGGTATGGGTTTAGTGACAGAATTAGACTTGGAAATGCACAGTAGCGGGTGTGTGAAGTTATTCTGAATGACCCTATGTGCACCTTGAATATTATATACCCTTTTAGGGATAGATTTCAAATAGATCTGATACAGCAGAAACCACTAAATTTTTAAATTGCTAAATTGGGAATTGTATTTCAACCCAGAACAAAAAATGTGCTTTGACGGACACTAAATAACTTTCCCAGCCACAACAGGACAGCGGTAACGAGAGATTTAGCGGGATATAAATTTGAGGCCTAGTATTTAGGCGCTGGGTGACCGGTATGGATTTAGTGACAGAATTAGACTGGGATATGGCCAAAAAATAACCACACTATTGCTGGTTAAATGCACTTGGTGATGGGCGCAGCTTGCCCCTGATGTAGTATATGGCCAAAAAATGAACAGACTATTGCTGGTTAAATGCACTTGGTGTCACAGCTTGACCAACCACACTACTGAGGGTTAAATGCACTTGGTGACGGGCGCAGCTTGCCCCTGATTTAGTATATGGCCAAAAAATGAACAGACTATTGCTGGTTAAATGCACTTGGTGTGATAGCTTGACCAACCACACTACTGAGGGTTAAATGCACTTGGTGTGACAGCTTCACCCTGATGTAGGCTTTAGCCAAAAAACAACCACACCATTGAGGGTTAAATGCACTTGGTCGCAGCTTGTGCTGGCGCACCACAAGACACAAAATGGCCGCCGATCACCCCAGAAAAATGTGACTGACAAACGGTCTGGGTAGCCTAAAAACAGTGAGCAATTGAGGATCAGCAGCTCAATGATCCACAGCTGCAGATCGATCAGTTAATCAAGTCCTTTGGAGGAGTTAATCTGCCTAATCTCGCCCTACTGTCGCAGCCGCAACCTCTCCCTACGCTAATCAGAGCAGAGTGACGGGCGGCGCTATGTGACTCCAGCTTAAATAGAGGCTGGGTCACATGGTGCTCTGGCCAATCACAGCCATGCCAATAGTAGGCATGGCTGTGATGGCCTCTTGGGGCAAGTAGTATGACGCTTGTTGATTGGCTGCTTAGCAGCCTTTCAAAAAGTGCCAAGAAAGCGTCACAAAAGCGCGAAGAAAGCGACGAACACCGAACCCGAACCCGGACTTTTACGAAAATGTCCGGGTTCGGGTCCGTGTCACGGACACCCCAAAATTCGGTACGAACCCGAACTATACAGTTCGAGTTCGCTCATCCCTAGTAGTGTTGGGCGCGAATATTCGAATTGTGAATATTAATCGTGAATATTGGCACTTCGAGAATTTGCAAATATTTAGAATATAGTGATATATATTTGTAATTTTGAATACTCTAGATATTTTTTCATCAGTAACCTCCCTTCTTGCTTGTGGGCCAATGAGAAGGCTGCAATGTCTTTGTCTGAGCTTAGCAACATCCCTAGCAACCAATAGGAAAGCTGCCGACCCCTTACTATATAAGAACCTCCCCAGCAGCCATTTTCTACAGTTTTTTAAAGTTCTGAGAGAGACAGCGGTGTCATTGCTATGCTCTGTGCTTTCCACACTACATTAGATACATAGTTAGATAGCTTATATATATTACAGATAGTTAGTGGGAGATAGTCAGTGTAGGTTATATCCTGATATAGTTGTCACGGTGGGCGTGCACTCCGAATAACAGATAACGCACCAACCAGGCTCTGGACGAGAGACAGGGGAAGGGTCACCTCCTAGCTAATCCCTGACCTCTTTCCCTGCACTGCCCAGCCCACATACAGACCTTGAAGGTAGGTGTGATGTGTCCTCCAGCCTGGGCTGACAAAACCCTGAATTCCCTGAGATGGTGAAGTAGGGAAATAGGAGCAGCCTGCTCGCACAGAACCTGGATGGGAAAGATGACACAAAACAACCAAACTAGAAATGACACTTATCTTCCAGAGCAGGAACAGACAGCCAACCTTCCCTCCTAGCTTCCCAGACCACAATGATTAGTATAATCCGCTCAGATCACTTGGCTGGAGTGCCATTTAAACTAATGACTCCACCCAGTGCACCTGATGAGAGGCGGATCCAGCACGGCACCAAAACAAACACTAACTTCGTGCTGCTATCCTGGCCATCATCAGAGTGGGGCATGACAATAGTGTAGCTGTTGCAGTGCAGTGTGTTAGGTAGTGTGATAGGTTCTGCTGTCCATACATACATGCAGGCCGCTAAAATGTGAAGTTTCACGTATTGCGCCAAAATATTTGCATCACTAGTGCTGATTAGCGCACTCGCGAATATATTGGAGCACTCTAACCGCATATAAAGCCATTTTTAATATTCTGCCGTGCCAACCATTTTCTCCAGTCTCAGGAAACTTCTAACAGCTTGGAAAATGTAGCAAAAGTGACCCATGCCTGTATTTTGCACGCATTATGCAAATATTACATTGCCGAATATTACATTTTTTTCACAATCAAGAAAATAATCTAAAATGTGCGAATATATATTGAATATTCGCCCAAATATTGGTGAAATATCGTGAATTCGAATATAGCCCCTGCCGCTCATCATCACTAGTAATGAGTAATGTTAGATAAATAAGTGGACCTTTTGACCTGTTTGATATACATATAGAGGGGAGATTCATCAAAACTGGTGTAAAAGAAAACTGGCTTAGTTGCCCATACCAACCAATCCGATTCCAACTTTGGAAAATGAAAGGTGGGATCTGATTGGATGCATTGGGCAACTAAGCCAGTTATCCTTTACACCAGTTTTGATAAATTTCCCCTATACAGTAATCTTTATTCTACTATATATTGTATCTAGTGAATATATAGTGATCAGCCTAAAAAAGAAAACACAATACAAGTAAACTTACCTAATGTATCAGGAGCCATTGTAAATGTATATTTTTATAACGTGCACACCTTTATTGTAATTACTTTTCTATCAGCCCCCCCCCCCCCCCCATACAGCAACTAGAACCTGAATATTAATTTCTGTATACTGTGTCCAGCATTAAGCTGAAAAGGACATTTGGGCGGAGCATTGTGAGCTGTGATGATGCTGATTGGTTGACAACAGCTGAATGACAAAAGGCAGCTGACAATATTCCTTATACATTTCCTATTCAGCTGAATGCCAAGTACACTGTACAGCCCTGAGTACTTTGGTTCTAGACAGTGGCGTAACTATCAGGGAAGCAGCTGCTTCGGGGCCTGAGCTCAGAAGGGGCCCGGGAGCAGTCACTGTACTTCGTCACCCCGGGCCCCTGTCAGAGCAGCTGACTTCTCCTGCACCAGGTCCAGAGTCCTGCACTTGCACCTTTGTCACTGACCTGACATCAGTGACATTGCTCCGCCTCTCCCCTCCTTAGTTCTTATGATGTCAGTGACCAGCAACAGGACGGCCGGTTGTGGGCGGAGCTATAATAGCCCCACCCCCTTTTCTACCCGCGATTCCTGCTGATTGAACCTTCCCTGCCCAGCAAGCTGACCATCATTTGGAATGGATTGCAACAACTGCACCAGTGATGTGAGTGGCAGGGGAACTGCGGGTATATTCAGCTTTCCCAGACTGTGCACATGTGACTTGCAGTACAGCAGGAAAGCTGGATGAATTATATCATAATATGACATCCAGCTTCCCTGCTATCCTGCATGGCACAAGTGCAGAGGCATTAGAGTATGGGGGAGAGGCACAGCAGGAAAGCTGGGTGTCTATATATGTGTATTGTATATGTGTGCATCCATGGATGTGGTGACTGTGTGTATGACTGCGTCCATGTATGTGGAGAGTGCATCCATGGATGTGGTAACTGTGTGTATGACTGCGTCCATGTATTTGGAGAGTGAGTGTATGACTGCGTCCATGTATGTGAAGAGTGTGTCTATGAGTGCGTCCATGTATGTGGAGAGTGTGTGTATGACTGCGTCCATGTATGTGGATAGTGCGTGTATGACTGCGTCCATGTATGTGGAGAGTGCGTGTATGACTGCGTCCATGTATGTGGAGAGTGTGTGTATGAGTGCATCTATGTATATGGCGAGCGCATGTATAAGTGCGTCCATGTATATGGAGTCTGTGTGCGTCTATGACTGCGTCCATGTATGTGGAGAGTGCGTCCATGTATGTGGAGTGTGTGTGTATGACTGCATCCATGTATGTGGAGAGTGCGTGAATGACTTCATCCTTGTATCTGGTGAGTGTGTGTATGACTGCGTCCATGTATGTGGAGAGTGCGTGTATGACTGCGTCCATGTATGTGGAGAGTGCGTCCATGTATGTGGAGTGTGTGTGTATGACTGCATCCATGTATGTGGAGAGTGCGTGTATGACTGCATCCATGTATGTGGAGAGTGCGTGTATGACTGCATCCATGTATGTGGAGAGTGCGTGAAAGAGTGCGTCCATGTATGTGGAGAGTGCGTGTATGACTGCGTCCATGTATGTGGAGAGTGCGTGTATGACTGCGTTCATGTATGTGGAGAGTGCGTGTATGAGTGCATCTATGTATATGGTGAGCGCATGTATGTGGAGAGTGCGTCCATGTATGTGGATAGTGTGTGTATGACTGCGTCCATGTATGTGGAGAGTGCGTGTATGACTGTATCCATGTATGTGGAGAGTGCGTGTATGACTGCATCCATGTATGTGGAGAGTGCGTGTATGACTGCGTCCATGTATGTGGAGAGTGCTTGTATGACTGCGTCCATGTATGTGGAGAGTGTGTGTATGACTGCGTTCATGTATGTGGAGAGTGCGTGTATGAGTGCATCTATGTATATGGTGAGCGCATGTATGTGGAGAGTGCGTCCATGTATGTGGAGAGTGCGTGTATGACTGCGTCCATGTATGTGGAGAGTGCGTGTATGACTGCGTCCATGTATGTGGAGAGTGCGTGTATGACTGCGTCCATGTATGTGGAGAGTGCGTCCATGTATGTGGAGAGTGCGTCCATGTATGTGGAGAGTGCGTGTATGACTGCATCCATGTATGTGGAGAGTGCGTGTATGACTGCATCCATGTATGTGGAGAGTGCGTGTATGACTGCGTCCATGTATGTGGAGAGTGCGTGTATGACTGCGTCCATGTATGTGGAGAGTGTGTGTATGACTGCGTCCATGTATGTGGAGAGTGCGTGTATGAGTGCATCTATGTATATGGTGAGCGCATGTATGTGGAGAGTGCGTCCATGTATGTGGAGAGTGCGTCCATGTATGTGGAGAGTGCGTGTATGACTGCGTCCATGTATGTGGAGAGTGCGTCCATGTATGTGGAGAGTGCGTGTATGACTGCGTCCATGTATGTGGAGAGTGTGTGTATGACTGCGTCCATGTATGTGGAGAGTGCGAGTATGACTGCGTCCATGTATGTGGAGAGTGCGTGTATGACTGCGTCCATGTATGTGGAGAGTGCGTGTATGACTGCGTCCATGTATGTGGAGAGTGTGTGTATGACTGCATTCATGTATGTGGAGAGTGCGTGTATGACTGCGTCCATGTATGTGAAGAGTGCGTGTATGACTGTGTCCATGTATGTGGAGAGTGCGAGTATGACTGCGTCCATGTATGTGGAGAGTGCGTGTATGACTGCGTCCATGTATGTGGAGAGTGCGTGTATGACTGCGTCCATGTATGTGGAGAGTGCGTGTATGACTGCGTCCATGTATGTGGAGAGTGTGTGTATGACTGCATCCATGTATGTGGAGAGTGCGTGTATGACTGCGTCCATGTATGTGAAGAGTGCGTGTATGACTGTGTCCATGTATGTGGAGAGTGCGTGTATGACTGTGTCCATGTATGTGGAGAGTGCGTGTATGACTGTGTCCATGTATGTGGAGAGTGCGTGTATGACTGCGTCCATGTATGTGGAGAGTGCGTGTATGACTGCGTCCATGTATGTGGAGAGTGCGTGTATGACTGCGTCCATGTATGTGGAGAGTGCGTGTATGACTGCGTCCATGTATGTGGAGAGTGCGTGTATGACTGCGTCCATGTATGTGGAGAGTGCGTTTATGACTGCGTCCATGTATGTGGAGAGTGCGTGTATGACTGCGTCCATGTATGTGGAGAGTGTGTGTATGAGTGCGTCTATGTATGTGGAGAGTGCGTGTATGACTGCGTCCATGTATGTGGAGAGTGTGTGTATGACTGCGTCCATGTATGTGAAGAGTGCGTGTATGACTGCGTCCATGTATGTGGAGAGTGCGTGTATGACTGCGTCCATGTATGTGGAGAGTGTGTGTATGAGTGCGTCTATGTATGTGGAGAGTGCGTGTATGACTGCGTCCATGTATGTGGAGAGTGCGTGTATGACTGCGTCCATGTATGTGGAGAGTGCGTGTATGACTGCGTCCATGTATGTGGAGAGTGCGTGTATGACTGCGTCCATGTATGTGGAGAGTGCGTGCATGACTGCGTCCATGTATGTGGAGAGTGTGTGTATGACTGCGTCCATGTATGTGGAGAGTGCGTGTATGACTGCGTCCATGTATGTGGAGAGTGTGTGCATGAGTGCGTCCATGTATGTGGAGAGTGCGTGTATGACTGCGTCCATGTATGTGGAGAGTGCGTGTATGACTGCGTCCATGTATGTGGAGAGTGCGTGTATGACTGCGTCCATGTATGTGGAGAGTGAGTGTATGACTGCGTCCATGTATGTGGAGAGTGTGTGCATGAGTGCGTCCATGTATGTGGAGAGTGCGTGTATGACTGCGTCCATGTATGTGGAGAGTGCGTGTATGACTGCGTCCATGTATGTGGAGAGTGCGTGTATGACTGCGTCCATGTATGTGGAGAGTGCGTGTATGACTGCGTCCATGTATGTGGAGAGTGCTTGTATGACTGCGTCCATGTATGTGGAGAGTGTGTGTATGACTGCGTCCATGTATGTGGAGAGTGCGTGTATGACTGCGTCCATGTATGTGGAGAGTGCGTGTATGACTGCGTCCATGTATGTGGAGAGTGCGTGTATGACTGCGTCCATGTATGTGGAGAGTGCGTCCATGTATGTGGAGAGTGTGTGTATGACTGCGTCCATGTATGTGGAGAGTGCGTGTATGACTGCGTCCATGTATGTGGAGAGTGCGTGTATGACTGCGTCCATGTATGTGGAGAGTGCGTGTATGACTGCGTCCATGTATGTGGAGAGTGCGTGTATGACTGCGTCCATGTATGTGGAGAGTGCGTGTATGACTGCGTCCATGTATGTGGAGAGTGCGTGTATGACTGCGTCCATGTATGTGGAGAGTGCGTCCATGTATGTGGAGAGTGTGTGTATGACTGCGTCCATGTATGTGGAGAGTGCGTGTATGACTGCGTCCATGTATGTGGAGAGTGCGTGTATGACCGCGTCCATGTATGTGGAGAGTGCGTGTATGACTGCGTCCATGTATGTGGAGAGTGCGTGTATGACTGCGTCCATGTATGTGGAGAGTGCGTGTATGACTGCGTCCATGTATGTGGAGAGTGCGTGTATGACTGCGTCCATGTATGTGGAGAGTGCGTGTATGACTGCGTCCATGTATGTGAAGAGTGCGTGTATGACTGCGTCCATGTATGTGGAGAGTGCGTGTATGAATGCGTCCATGTATGTGGAGAGTGCGTCCATGTATGTGGAGAGTGCGTGTATGACTGCGTCCATGTATGTGGAGAGTGCGTGTATGACTGCGTCCATGTATGTGGAGAGTGCGTGTATGACTGCGCCCCTGTATGTGGAGAGTGCGTGTATGACTGCGTCCATGTATGTGGAGAGTGCGTGTATGACTGCGTCCATGTATGTGGAGAGTGCGTGTATGACTGCGTCCATGTATGTGGAGAGTGCGTGTATGACTGCGTCCATGTATGTGGAGAGTGCGTGTATGACTGCGTCCATGTATGTGGAGAGTGCGTGTATGACTGCGTCCATGTATGTGGAGAGTGCGTGTATGACTGCGTCCATGTATGTGGAGAGTGCGTGTATGACTGCGTCCATGTATGTGGAGAGTGCGTCCATGTATGTGGAGAGTGCGTGTATGACTGCGTCCATGTATGTGGAGAGTGCGTGTATGACTGCGTCCATGTATGTGAAGAGTGCTTCTGTCACTGCGTCCATGTATGTGGAGAGTGCGTGTATGACTGCGTCCATGTATGTGGAGAGTGCGTGTATGACTGCGTCCATGTATGTGGAGAGTGCGTGTATGACTGCGTCCATGTATGTGGAGAGTGCGTGTATGACTGCGTCCATGTATGTGGAGAGTGCGTGTATGACTGCGTCCATGTATGTGGAGAGTGCGTGTATGACTGCGTCCATGTATGTGGAGAGTGCGTGTATGACTGCGTCCATGTATGTGGAGAGTGCGTGTATGACTGCGTCCATGTATGTGGAGAGTGCGTGTATGACTGCGTTCATGTATGTGGAGAGTGCGTGTATGACTGCGTCCATGTATGTGGAGAGTGCGTGTATGACTGCGTCCATGTATGTGGAGAGTGCGTGTATGACTGCGTCCATGTATGTGGAGAGTGCGTGTATGACTGCGTCCATGTATGTGGAGAGTGCGTGTATGACTGCGTCCATGTATGTGGAGAGTGCGTGTATGACTGCGTCTATGTATGTGAAGAGTGCTTCTGTCACTGCGTCCATGTATGTGGAGAGTGCGTGTATGACTGCGTCCATGTATGTGGAGAGTGCTTCTGTCACTGCGTCCATGGCTGCAGTATGAAAGGTACAGAAGCTAAAATACTTGTGGATATGTAAAGGTAAATCAGACTCGTCTATTACAATTGCAGCGCAGGTTTTAAAGGGGTTGAGTTGAATATAAACTCCGTCAGCAATTGGAAATGTTAAAAAACAAAGTCGTGCTAAAAATGACAGTAAATACAAACCACAAAATAGCCATATAAGAGGGTTTGCACAGGAGGAGGCGGTTTGTGAAGAAGTGTGTGTGGGGGGGCGCCGTACAAAAATTTGCTGTGGGGCCCAGTCAGTTCTAGTTACGCTTCTGGTTCTAGGAATTGTATATTAAAAAGGGTTGTCCTAAGTGGGCAAGGAAGTCACATAGCTCAGCAGAGCAAATATTTTCACCTTTTATAAAGCAATATAATAATAAAAAATAAATAAAAATAAAGCAATATAATACAATGTTAAATTCCTTTAATGCCCACCCCCTTTCTTCAATTCTTTATTGTCACATGAACATTGCTTCCAGTTTTTCTTTGTCGCAAGTTCACAACTGTCCGCTCTCTCTCTTTCTGACCTAAATTTCCCTTCTGGTTCATTAATAGAAAGCACCAATTATCTCTGTTGTACATGGAAACATACAGCTGTGGATGTTTGGCTTCTTTTTCACACATAGATTTGGATCTGCATTTAGTCCTCCCGTGATATATGTTATGTAAAGTGAGTCACCCTAAGCTGATGTTTTAGGTGGTTACATATTTAATTTACCTATCAGTCACCCTGCTGATTAAATTACTAAGTGATTCGGACCCACGATGTGAAAGGACTCATGGTTAGAGTTGAGCGAACACCTGGATGTTCGGGTTCGAGAAGTTCGGCCGAACATCCCGGAAATGTTCGGGTTCGGGATCCGAACCCGATCCGAACTTCGTCCCGAACCCGAACCCCATTGAAGTCAATGGGGACCCGAACTTTTCGGCACTAAAAAGGCTGTAAAACAGCCCAGGAAAGAGCTAGAGGGCTGCAAAAGGCAGCAACATGTAGGTAAATCCCCTGCAAACAAATGTGGATAGGGAAATGAATAAAAATAAAAATTAAATAAATAAAAATTAACCAAAATCAATTGGAGAGAGGTTCCATAGCAGAGAATCTGGCTTCCCGTCACCCACCACTGGAACAGTCCATTCTCAGATATTTAGGCCCCGGCACCCAGGCAGAGGAGAGAGGTCCCGTAACAGAGAATCTGTCTTCATGTCAGCAGAGAATTAGTCTGCATGTCATAGCAGAGAATGAGGCTTCACGTCAGCCACCACTGCAACAGTCCATTGGCATATATTTAGGCCCAGCACACACACAGGCAGAGGAGAGAGGTCCCGTAACAGAGAATCTGGCTTCATGTCAGCAGAGAATCAGTCTGCATGTCATAGCAGAGAATCAGGCTTCACGTCAGCCACCACTGCAACAGTCCATTGTCATAAATTTAGGCCCAGCACCCAGGCAGAGGAGAGAGGTCCCGTAACAGAGAATCTGGCTTCATGTCAGCAGAGAATCAGTCTTCATATCATAGCAGAGAATCAGGCTTCACGTCACCCACCACTGTAAGAGTCAATTTTCATAAATTTAGGCCCAGAACCCAGGCAGAGGAGAAAGGTCCCGTAACAGACAATCTGGCTTCATGTCAGCAGAGAATCAGTCTTCATATCATAGCAGAGAATCAGGCTTCACGTCACCCACCACTGTAAGAGTCAATTTTCATAAATTTAGGCCCAGAACCCAGGCAGAGGAGAAAGGTCCCGTAACAGACAATCTGGCTTCATGTCAGCAGAGAATCAGTCTTCATATCATAGCAGAGAATCAGGCTTCACGTCACCCACCACTGTAAGAGTCAATTTTCATAAATTTAGGCCCAGAACCCAGGCAGAGGAGAAAGGTCCCGTAACAGACAATCTGGCTTCATGTCAGCAGAGAATCAGTCTTCATATCATAGCAGAGAATCAGGCTTCACGTCACCCACCACTGTAAGAGTCAATTTTCATAAATTTAGGCCCAGAACCCAGGCAGAGGAGAAAGGTCCCGTAACAGACAATCTGGCTTCATGTCAGCAGAGAATCAGTCTTCATATCATAGCAGAGAATCAGGCTTCACGTCACCCACCACTGTAAGAGTCAATTTTCATAAATTTAGGCCCAGAACCCAGGCAGAGGAGAAAGGTCCCGTAACAGACAATCTGGCTTCATGTCAGCAGAGAATCAGTCTTCATATCATAGCAGAGAATCAGGCTTCACGTCACCCACCACTGTAAGAGTCAATTTTCATAAATTTAGGCCCAGAACCCAGGCAGAGGAGAAAGGTCCCGTAACAGACAATCTGGCTTCATGTCAGCAGAGAATCAGTCTTCATATCATAGCAGAGAATCAGGCTTCACGTCACCCACCACTGTAAGAGTCAATTTTCATAAATTTAGGCCCAGAACCCAGGTAGAGGAGAAAGGTCCCGTAACAGACAATCTGGCTTCATGACAGCAGAGAATCAGTCTGCATGTCATAGCAGAGAATCAGGCTTCACGTCAGCCACCACTGCAACAGTCCATTGTCATAAATTTAGGCCCAGCACCCAGGCAGAGGAGAGAGGTCCCGTAAAAGAGGATCTGGCTTCATGTCAGCAGAGAATCAGTCTGCATGTCATAGCAGAGAATCAGGCTTCACGTCAGCCACCACTGCAACAGTCCATTGTCATAAATTTAGGCCCAGCACCCAGGCAGAGGAGAGAGGTCCCGTAACAGAGGATCTGGCTTCATGTCAGCAGAGAATCAGTCTGCATGTCATAGCAGAGAATCAGGCTTCACGTCAGCCACCACTGCAACAGTCCATTGTCATAAATTTAGGCCCAGCACCCAGGCAGAGGAGAGAGGTCCCGTAACAGACAATCTGGCTTCATGTCAGCAGAGAATTAGTCTGCATGTCATAGCAGAGAATCAGGCTTCATGTCAGCCACCACTGCAACAGTCCATTGGCATATATTTAGGCCTAGCACACAGGCAGAGGAGAGGTTCATTCAACTTTGGGTAGCATCGCAATATAATGGTAAAATGAAAATAAAAATAGGATTGAATGAGGAAGTGCCCTGGAGTCCAATAATATATGGTTATGGGGAGGTAGTTAATGTCTAATCTGGACAAGGGACGGACAGGTCCTGTGGGATCCATGCCTGGTTCATTTTTATGAACGTCAGCTTGTCCACATTGGCTGTAGACAGGCGGCTGCGTTTGTCTGTAATGACGCCCCCTGCCGTGCTGAATACACGTTCAGACAAAACGCTGGCTGCCGGGCAGGCCAGCACCTCCAAGGCATAAAAGGCTAGCTCTGGCCACGTGGACAATTTAGAGACCCAGAAGTTAAATGGGGCCGAACCATCAGTCAGTACGTGGAGGGGTGTGCACACGTACTGTTCCACCATGTTAGTGAAATGTTGCCTCCTGCTAACACGTTGCGTATCAGGTGGTGGTGCAGTTAGCTGTGGCGTGTTGACAAAAGTTTTCCACATCTCTGCCATGCTAACCCTGCCCTCAGAGGAGCTGGCCGTGACACAGCTGCCTTGGCGACCTCTTGCTCCTCCTCTGCCTTGGCCTTGGGCTTCCACTTGTTCCCCTGTGACATTTGGGAATGCTCTCAGTAGCGCGTCTACCAACGTGCGCTTGTACTCGCGCATCTTCCTATCACGCTCCAGTGCAGGAAGTAAGGTGGGCACATTGTCTTTGTAGCGTGGATCCAGCAGGGTGGCAACCCAGTAGTCCGCACAGGTTAAAATGTGGGCAACTCTGCTGTCGTTGCGCAGGCACTGCAGCATGTAGTCGCTCATGTGTGCCAGGCTGCCCAGGGGTAAGGACAAGCTGTCCTCTGTGGGAGGCGTATCGTCATCGTCCTGCCTTTCCCCCCAGCCACGCACCAGTGATGGACCCGAGCTGCGTTGGGTGCCACCCCGCTGTGACCATGCTTCATCCTCATCCTCCTCCACCTCCTCCTCATCCTCGTCCTCCTCGTCCTCCAGTAGTGGGCCCTGGCTGGCCACATTTGTACCTGGCCTCTGCTGTTGCAAAAAACCTCCCTCTGAGTCACTTCGAAGAGACTGGCCTGAAAGTGCTAAAAATGACCCCTCTTCCTCATCCTCCTCCTCCTCCTCCTGGGCCACCTCCTGTTCCATCATCGCCCTAAGTGTTTTCTCAAGGAGACATAGAAGTGGTATTGTAACGCTGATAACGGTGTCATCGCCACTGGCCATGTTGGTGGAGTACTCGAAACAGCGCAACAGGGCACACAGGTCTCGCATGGAGGCCCAGTCATTGGTGGTGAAGTGGTGCTGTTCTGTAGTGCGACTGACCCGTGCGTGCTGCAGCTGAAACTCCACTATGGCCTGCTGCTGCTCGCACAGTCTGTCCAGCATGTGCAAGGTGGAGTTCCACCTGGTGGGCACGTCGCATATGAGGCGGTGAGCGGGAAGGCCGAAGTTACGCTGTAGCGCAGACAGGCGAGCAGCGGCAGGATGTGAACGCCGGAAGCGCGAACAGACGGCCCGCACTTTATGCAGCAGCTCTGACATGTCGGGGTAGTTGTGAATGAACTTCTGCACCACCAAATTCAGCACATGCGCCAAGCAAGGGATGTGCGTCAAATTGGCTAGTCCCAGAGCTGCAACGAGATTTCGCCCATTATCACACACCACCAGGCCGGGCTTGAGGCTCACCGGCAGCAACCACTCGTCGGTCTGTTGTTCAATACCCCGCCACAACTCCTGTGCGGTGTGGGGCCTGTCCCCCAAACATATGAGTTTCAGAATGGCCTGCTGACGTTTACCCCGGGCTGTGCTGAAGTTGGTGGTGAAGGTGTGTGGCTGACTGGATGAGCAGGTGGAAGAAGAGGAGGAGGAAGCCGAGAAGGAGGAGGTGGCAACAGGAGGCAAAGAATGTTGCCCTGCGATCCTTGGCGGCGGCAGGACGTGCGCCAAACAGCTCTCCGCCTGGGGCCCAGCTGCCACTACATTTACCCAGTGTGCAGTTAGGGAGATATAGCGTCCCTGGCCGTGCTTACTGGTCCACGTATCTGTGGTTAGGTGGACCTTGCTACAGATGGCGTTGCGCAGTGCACACTTGATTTTATCGGATACTTGGTTGTGCAGGGAAGGCACGGCTCTCTTGGAGAAGTAGTGCCGGCTGGGAACAACATACTGTGGGACAGCAAGCGACATGAGCTGTTTGAAGCTGTCTGTGTCCACCAGCCTAAATGACAGCATTTCATAGGCCAGTAGTTTAGAAATGCTGGCATTCAGGGCCAGGGATCGAGGGTGGCTAGGTGGGAATTTACGCTTTCTATCAAATGTTTGTGAGATGGAGAGCTGAACGCTGGCGTGTGACATGGTTGAGACGCTTGGTGACGGAGGTGGTGGTGGTGGTGTTGGTGGTACATCCCCTGTTTGCTGGGCGGCAGGTGCCAACGTTCCTCCAGAGGCGGAGGAAGAGGCCGAGGCGGCAGCAGCAGAATAGGCCGAGGCGGCAGCAGCAGAAGAGGTAGCAGGGGGAGCCTGAGTGACTTCCTTGGTTTTAAGGTGTTTACTCCACTGCAGTTCATGCTTTGCATGCAGGTGCCTGGTCATGCAGGTTGTGCTCAGGTTCAGAACGTTAATGCCTCGCTTCAGGCTCTGATGGCACAGCGTGCAAACCACTCGGGTCTTGTCGTCAGCACATTGTTTGAAGAAGTGCCATGCCAGGGAACTCCTTGAAGCTGCCTTTGGGGTGCTCGGTCCCAGATGGCGGCGGTCAGTAGCAGGCGGAGTCTCTTGGCGGCGGGTGTTCTGCTTTTGCCCACTGCTCCCTCTTTTGCTACGCTGTTGGCTCGGTCTCACCACTGCCTCTTCCTCCGAACTGTGAAAGTCAGTGGCACGACCTTCATTCCATGTGGGGTCTAGGACCTCATCGTCCCCTGCATCGTCTTCCACCCAGTCTTGATCCCTGACCTCCTGTTCAGTCTGCACACTGCAGAAAGACGCAGCAGTTGGCACCTGTGTTTCGTCATCATCAGAGACATGCTGAGGTGGTATTCCCATGTCCTCATCATCAGGAAACATAAGTGGTTGTGCGTCAGTGCATTCTATGTCTTTCACCGCTGGGGAAGGGCTAGGTGGATGCCCTTGGGAAACCCTGCCAGCGGAGTCTTCAAACAGCATAAGAGACTGCTGCATAACTTGAGGCTGAGACAGTTTCCCTGGTATGCATGGGGGTGATGTGACAGACTGATGGGGTTGGTTTTCAGGCGCCATCTGTGCGCTTTCTGCAGAAGACTGGGTGGGAGATAATGTGAACGTGCTGGATCCACTGTCGGCCACCCAATTGACTAATGCCTGTACCTGCTCAGGCCTTACCATCCTTAGAACGGCATTGGGCCCCACCATATATCGCTGTAAATTCTGGCGGCTACTGGGACCTGAGGTAGTTGGTACACTAGGACGTGTGGATGTGGCAGAACGGCCACGTCCTCTCCCAGCACCAGAGGGTCCACTAACACCACCACGACCATGTCCACGTCCGCGTCCCTTACTAGATGTTTTTCTCATTGTTATGGTTCACCACAACAACAAATATATTATTTGGCCCAATGTATTGTATTCAAATTCAGCGGGATATAAATTTGAGGCCTAGTATTTAGGCGCTGGGTGACCGGTATGGATTTAGTGACAGAATTAGACTTGGAAATGCACAGAAGCGTGTGTGTGAAGTTATTCTGAATGACCCAATGTGCACCTTGAATATTATATACCCTTTTTGGGATAGATTTCAAATAGCTCTGATATAGCAGGAACCACTAAATTATGAAATTGCTAAATTGGGAATTGTACTTCAACCCAGAACAAAAAATGTGCTTTGACGGGCACTAAATAACTTTCCCAGCTACAACAGGACAGCGGTAACGAGAGATTTAGAGGGATTTAAATTTGAGGCCTAGTATTTAGGCGCTGGGTGACAGGTATGGGTTTAGTGACAGAATTAGACTTGGAAATACACAGTAGCGGGTGTGTGTGAAGTTATTCTGAATGACCCAATGTGCACCTTCAATATTATATACCCTTTTTGGGATAGATTTCAAATAGCTCTGATATAGCAGGAACCACTAAATTATGAAATTGCTAAATTGGGAATTGTACTTCAACCCAGAACAAAAAATGTGCTTTGACGGACACTAAATATCTTGCCCAGCAACAACAGTACAGCGGTAACGAGAGATTTAGCGGGATATAAATTTGAGGCCTAGTATTTAGGCGCTGGGTCACCGGTATGGATTTAGTGACAGAATTAGACTTGGAAATGCACAGAAGCGTGTGTGTGAAGTTATTCTGAATGACCCTATGTGCACCTTCAATATTATATACCCTTTTAGGGATAGATTTCAAATAGCTTTGATATAGCAGAAACCACTAAATTATGAAATTGCTAAATTGGGAATTGTACTTCAACCCAGAACAAAAAATGTGCTTTGACGGACACTAAATATCTTGCCCAGCAACAACAGTACAGCGGTGGGTAACGAGAGATTTAGAGGGATTTAAATTTGAGGCCTAGTATTTAGGCGCTGGGTCACCGGTATGGATTTAGTGACAGAATTAGACTTGGAAATGCACAGAAGCGTGTGTGTGAAGTTATTCTGAATGACCCTATGTGCACCTTCAATATTATATACCCTTTTAGGGATAGATTTCAAATAGCTCTGATATAGCAGAAACCACTAAATTATGAAATTGCTAAATTGGGAATTGTACTTCAACCCAGAACAAAAAATGTGCTTTGACGGACACTAAATATCTTGCCCAGCAACAACAGTACAGCGGGTAACGAGAGATTTAGCGGGATATAAATTTGAGGCCTAGTATTTAGGCGCTGGGTCACCGGTATGGATTTAGTGACAGAATTAGACTTGGAAATGCACAGAAGCGTGTGTGTGAAGTTATTCTGAATGACCCTATGTGCACCTTCAATATTATATACCCTTTTAGGGATAGATTTCAAATAGCTCTGATATAGCAGAAACCACTAAATTATGAAATTGCTAAATTGGGAATTGTACTTCAACCCAGAACAAAAAATGTGCTTTGACGGACACTAAATATCTTGCCCAGCAACAACAGTACAGCGGTGGGTAACGAGAGATTTAGAGGGATTTAAATTTGAGGCCTAGTATTTAGGCGCTGGGTCACCGGTATGGATTTAGTGACAGAATTAGACTTGGAAATGCACAGAAGCGTGTGTGTGAAGTTATTCTGAATGACCCTATGTGCACCTTCAATATTATATACCCTTTTAGGGATAGATTTCAAATAGCTCTGATATAGCAGAAACCACTAAATTATGAAATTGCTAAATTGGGAATTGTACTTCAACCCAGAACAAAAAATGTGCTTTGACGGACACTAAATATCTTGCCCAGCAACAACAGTACAGTGGTGGGTAACGAGAGATTTAGAGGGATTTAAATTTGAGGCCTAGTATTTAGGCGCTGGGTCACCGGTATGGATTTAGTGACAGAATTAGACTTGGAAATGCACAGAAGCGTGTGTGTGAAGTTATTCTGAATGACCCTATGTGCACCTTCAATATTATATACCCTTTTAGGGATAGATTTCAAATAGCTCTGATATAGCAGAAACCACTAAATTATGAAATTGCTAAATTGGGAATTGTACTTCAACCCAGAACAAAAAATGTGCTTTGACGGACACTAAATATCTTGCCCAGCAACAACAGTACAGCGGTG
This sequence comes from Bufo gargarizans, assembly GCF_014858855.1. Taxonomy (NCBI): domain Eukaryota; kingdom Metazoa; phylum Chordata; class Amphibia; order Anura; family Bufonidae; genus Bufo; species Bufo gargarizans. Next base: position 63,107,240 of record NC_058088.1, on the reverse strand, counting down.
GGTAACGAGAGATTTAGAGGGATTTAAATTTGAGGCCTAGTATTTAGGCGCTGGGTCACCGGTATGGATTTAGTGACAGAATTAGACTTGGAAATGCACAGAAGCGTGTGTGTGAAGTTATTCTGAATGACCCTATGTGCACCTTCAATATTATATACCCTTTTAGGGATAGATTTCAAATAGCTCTGATATAGCAGAAACCACTAAATTATGAAATTGCTAAATTGGGAATTGTACTTCAACCCAGAACAAAAAATGTGCTTTGACGGACACTAAATATCTTGCCCAGCAACAACAGTACAGCGGTGGGTAACGAGAGATTTAGAGGGATTTAAATTTGAGGCCTAGTATTTAGGCGCTGGGTCACCGGTATGGATTTAGTGACAGAATTAGACTTGGAAATGCACAGAAGCGTGTGTGTGAAGTTATTCTGAATGACCCTATGTGCACCTTCAATATTATATACCCTTTTAGGGATAGATTTCAAATAGCTCTGATATAGCAGAAACCACTAAATTATGAAATTGCTAAATTGGGAATTGTACTTCAACCCAGAACAAAAAATGTGCTTTGACGGACACTAAATATCTTGCCCAGCAACAACAGTACAGCGGTGGGTAACGAGAGATTTAGAGGGATTTAAATTTGAGGCCTAGTATTTAGGCGCTGGGTCACCGGTATGGATTTAGTGACAGAATTAGACTTGGAAATGCACAGAAGCGTGTGTGTGAAGTTATTCTGAATGACCCTATGTGCACCTTCAATATTATATACCCTTTTAGGGATAGATTTCAAATAGCTCTGATATAGCAGAAACCACTAAATTATGAAATTGCTAAATTGGGAATTGTACTTCAACCCAGAACAAAAAATGTGCTTTGACGGACACTAAATATCTTGCCCAGCAACAACAGTACAGCGGTGGGTAACGAGAGATTTAGAGGGATTTAAATTTGAGGCCTAGTATTTAGGCGCTGGGTCACCGGTATGGATTTAGTGACAGAATTAGACTTGGAAATGCACAGAAGCGTGTGTGTGAAGTTATTCTGAATGACCCTATGTGCACCTTCAATATTATATACCCTTTTAGGGATAGATTTCAAATAGCTCTGATATAGCAGAAACCACTAAATTATGAAATTGCTAAATTGGGAATTGTACTTCAACCCAGAACAAAAAATGTGCTTTGACGGACACTAAATATCTTGCCCAGCAACAACAGTACAGCGGTGGGTAACGAGAGATTTAGAGGGATTTAAATTTGAGGCCTAGTATTTAGGCGCTGGGTCACCGGTATGGATTTAGTGACAGAATTAGACTTGGAAATGCACAGAAGCGTGTGTGTGAAGTTATTCTGAATGACCCTATGTGCACCTTCAATATTATATACCCTTTTAGGGATAGATTTCAAATAGCTCTGATATAGCAGAAACCACTAAATTATGAAATTGCTAAATTGGGAATTGTACTTCAACCCAGAACAAAAAATGTGCTTTGACGGACACTAAATATCTTGCCCAGCAACAACAGTACAGCGGTAACGAGAGATTTAGAGGGATTTAAATTTGAGGCCTAGTATTTAGGCGCTGGGTGACAGGTATGGGTTTAGTGACAGAATTAGACTTGGAAATACACAGTAGCGGGTGTGTGTGAAGTTATTCTGAATGACCCAATGTGCACCTTCAATATTATATACCCTTTTAGGGATAGATTCCAAATAGCTCTGATATAGCAGGAACCACTAAATTATGAAATTGCTAAATTGGGAATTGTACTTCAACCCAGAACAAAAAATGTGCTTTGACGGACACTAAATATCTTGCCCAGCAACAACAGTACAGCGGTAACGAGAGATTTAGAGGGATTTAAATTTGAGGCCTAGTATTTAGGCGCTGGGTGACAGGTATGGGTTTAGTGACAGAATTAGACTTGGAAATACACAGTAGCGGGTGTGTGTGAAGTTATTCTGAATGACCCAATGTGCACCTTCAATATTATATACCCTTTTTGGGATAGATTTCAAATAGCTCTGATATAGCAGGAACCACTAAATTATGAAATTGCTAAATTGGGAATTGTATTTCAACCCAGAACAAGAAATGTGCTTGAACGGACACTAAATAACTCGCCCAGCTACAGCACTAGGGACAGATTTAGCTGGATATAAATTTGAGGCCTAGTATTTAGGCGCTGGGTGACCGGTATGGATTTAGTGACAGAATTAGACTGGGATATGGCCAAAAAATAAACAGACTATTGCTGGTTAAATGCACTTGGTGTGACAGCTTCACCCTGATGTAGGCTTTAGCCAAAAAACAACCACACCATTGAGGGTTAAATGCACTTGGTGACAGGCGCAGCTTGCCCCTGATTTTGTATATGGCCAAAAAATGAACAGACTATTGCTGGTTAAATGCACTTGGTGTGACAGCTTCACCCTGATGTAGGCTTTAGCCAAAAAACAACCACACCATTGAGGGTTAAATGCACTTGGTGACAGGCGCAGCTTGCCCCTGATTTTGTATATGGCCAAAAAATGAACAGACTATTGCTGGTTAAATGCACTTGGTGTCACAGCTTCACCCTGATGTAGGCTTTAGCCAAAAAACAACCACACCATTGAGGGTTAAATGCACTTGGTGACAGGCGCAGCTTGCCCCTGATTTTGTATATGGCCAAAAAATGAACAGACTATTGCTGGTTAAATGCACTTGGTGTGACAGCTTCACCCTGATGTAGGCTTTAGCCAAAAAACAACCACACCATTGAGGGTTAAATCCACTTGGTCGCAGCTTGTGCTGGCGCACCACAAGACACAAAATGGCCGCCGATCACCCCAGAAAAATGAGACTGACAAACGGTCTGTGCAGCCTAAAAACAGTGAGCAATTGAGGATCAGCAGCTCAATGATCCACAGCTGCAGATCGATCAGTTAATCAAGTCCTTTGGAGGAGTTAATCTGCCTAATCTCGCCCTACTGTCGCAGCCGCAACCTCTCCCTACGCTAATCAGAGCAGAGTGACGGGCGGCGCTATGTGACTCCAGCTTAAATAGAGGCTGGGTCACATGGTGCTCTGGCCAATCACAGCCATGCCAATAGTAGGCATGGCTGTGATGGCCTCTTGGGGCAAGTAGTATGACGCTTGTTGATTGGCTGCTTTGCAGCCTTTCAAAAAGCGCCAAGAAAGCGTCACAAAAGCGCCAAGAAAGCGACGAACACCGAACCCGAACCCGGACTTTTACGAAAATGTCCGGGTTCGGGTCCGTGTCACGGACACCCCAAAATTCGGTACGAACCCGAACTATACAGTTCGAGTTCGCTCATCCCTACTCATGGTAACTATGTACTACTACTACTACTATCCTTAGTGTAACAGTAGTTTATTTATTTATTTTTGTTAAATGTGTATGGCAAGTGATTTTGCTCATTTTTGCAATATACTTTATCTGTTGATTTTGCACTGCCCTTATGCAGTAGGCCAATATTAGCTGGAGCGACGGTCCCCAAAGGTAAAGCCGATTTTGCAGCAAACCACTGCAGTTCTTTACTGGCAGTAATGGTGGCAAAGTTCAAATACACATCATACAGAAGTGGTCCCCAGTTTTATCATGCATAGACTAGCAGATCCCACAGTCTTGCAGTTTTCTAGATTCTAGAAGTTGCAGAGTCAATATTTGAGTATAATCCTTACTTTCTCTGATCCAGCCACAGGGGTGCAATATTTCTCTTTCTTTCTCTGTCTCTCTCAGTCTCTCTTCTTCTTACAATGTTTCACTGTGATTACTAAACTTCTGGATGCAGTCCCTTAGCAGATCTTCAGTCTATCTCCAAGGCATTCCTGGGCACCCAAAGCTTCTTATTTCTCAGATAAGTGTGCTATGGAGTCAAAAAGCTGTACACAAGTCAGGGATAGATTGGCCATAGACCCTACGGGGAAATTTCCTGGTGGGCCGATACCTAGGAGGGCCACCCAAGTCCTCCTAACGGCCTCCAGCTGGGTACATAATCATCTGATTCTCTCTTACACACCTGGCCAGCAGACGCAGGTGCCATCCTGAATTGATATGTATCAACGTCCTCAGGACAGTGATACAGTTGAATACTGTGTTACACGTGGCAGTATTTTGTGCTGCACTCTGGTATTTGGCTTAGCTGGGGTGGTATATTGCTTTGCATTATGGTAGTCCTGGCTATGCCTAATTTTGTTGTCCCTGCCTAATTATGTTGGCCCAAGTGAAGTGACCATGCACTTGTACTCACATTGCACTGTCACCTTAAATGTTGTTGTGTTTAAGGTAACTTTCATGAAGTTTGTCTCAAGTTGTATCTAGAATGAATTATTAATGTACCAATGTGATCATTAGATGACCCCAATAGTCTCAGGGTCTACAATCACGGTGATATCTGAGTGATTACCATACATTATGAGAGGTATGTAGGTAAGGGTGAATGCCCTTTTTCAAGATGATGCTTTGAGTCCTTAGATGACATACTGCGGGCAGCGCTATGGCCAACACATGACTTTTGCATATGTGCAGTGGCAGCTGTGTCCCCCTTTTCTTTTCCACTCCAACCTTGTTTGTGGATGGGATCGCATCTTGTGGCAGGGTCATGTGATGAGGAAAATCCTGTCCTATCGTGAGAACATGTGCTGAATGGCGTCTTGTGAGGCGGGAATCTTGCGCGATCTTGGGAAAAGCGCACATGATAATTGTATATTCCAGTCATCACAGGTGAAGGTGCTTGTCTTTAGATATATGTAACAGTGTCCTCTGTGCGACGCTGTCCAGCTGCTTACTGCTGCGGTTCTGGGCACTGTGCTCATCTGTGATCATGGTCTGTGCTTCCCTGTCTCTGCTGCAGATTTTGGTTCTGCCTTTGTGGTTAGTATTATCTTTCTAGATTCCGCTCCACAACTTCCATTCAACCTGAACACTGCTTGAACTCGGCTTCGGCTGTGGCAGTACGCATCACTCCTTGGGCGGGGCTGAGTTGTGTCAGGTGATCTTGTTAACCTATCCTGGCTCTCCTGCAGGTACTTTAGTTCGTCAGCCCTCTAGCCAGACGCCTCAGTGTCAAGGTCCTAATCTTGTGCTAAAGAGCTTGCTTACCACTTGTGTTCCTGACTTCGTGTTTCTTTCCTGTACTTCGTTTATCTCCTATCCCAGCCTGCTTGCATCGCCTCTACTGTAGCTGACCCGGACCTTTAACTCTCTTGGGCATGGAGTTAACTGGAGCTTCACAGGATGCCACTGGAATCCTCTTTAACTCCTCCATGATGAAATCATGGAGCTGGTGGATTTTAGAGAACTTGCGCTCCTCCACCTTCCTTTTGAGGATGTCCCACAGATGCTCAATAAGGTTTAGGTCTGGATTGCAAGTGCAGAGTTCCAAACCTTTTCCATTAACTGTGCACTAGAATCTTCATGCCATGGGTATCCATGACTGAGCAGCAGGGCCGGCTCCAGGTTCATGTGGGCCCTTGGGCGATAAATCCCAGTGGGCTCCCATGAGGCATTTTTTTACATTGACATGTCCCCCTGTGGCTCCCACACGGTATAATGACCCCCAGTGGCCCCTATACAGTATAATGACTACTAGTGGCCCTTCACACAGCATTCAGGTGTCCGCCTGGCCGTGCGGAGGCAAACGGATCCGTCCACACTTACAATGTAAGTCAATGGGGACGGATCCGTTTGAAGTTGACACAATATGGCTCAATTTTCAAACGGATCCGTCCCCCATTGACTTTCAATGTGAAGTCTAAACGGATCCGTTCTGAACGGATGCAAGCGTTTGCATTATAGGTGCGGATCCGTCTGTGCAGATACCAGACGGATCCGCACCTAAACGCAGGTGTGAAAGTAGCCTTAGGCGTATTTCTGACACAGATTGTGGCACAAAGGTCCTTAGCACCGCAATCTGTATCTTTTCCCGCTCATGCCAGGTCTTAAAAAAGATGGCGTGGGCAGGGAAGGGGATACAGTTATGGCCATGCAGTTATTGGATACCACCGCCATATAGTGATAACACCGCCATACAATGATAAAACCACCATACAGTGACTGGATAAAAGGGTATAAGAGGGCACAGTACAGGGAATGACTATGGGCACTGCACAGGGTGTGGTAAGAGGGCACAATGCAGGGTATAAGTGGGCACAGTACGGGGTGGGGGGCACAGTCACATGACCCTGTGACGTTAGAAGGTCCTTATGGTGAATGCTGTTCAGATGCCACCATAATGAGAGGCAGAGGAGTGAGACAGGGGCCCTGGATGGACAGGAGGGGTGGACACAGCAAGTAGGGGGAAGGGGCTCTGAGGGGATTCATACAAGAAGTAGTGGCAGGAGGTCTGTGCAGGGCAGCAACAGGAGATAGGAGGGTGAAACGGGAGCTCTGGATACATGAGGGAGGAAAGGAGACAGCAGGGGCCCCATGAGGATGAGATAGGACAGGATATGGGGGGGGGCAGATGTGGGGGGGGCAGGTATCATGGAGACAAACTGCTTAATGAAACAGTAATACAACTAAATAGAATGAAGCAGCAGCAGATCGGAGAGTCCCCCCCTTCTGTCCCACAGACAAGAGACAAGAGACAGTCACAGTGCAGACTCACTCACAGCTCCAGCCCTCCGGTCTCTCTCCTCAGGCAGCATGTGTCCTGTGTAGAGGGGGCGTGTCTGAGTCTCTGCAGCTCAGGGGGCGTGTCTGAGTCTCTGCAGCTCAGGGGGCCCCACCAAAGGGGTACTGCGTAAGTGAAGTGACAGCAGTGAGAGCTCCCATCTGTATTGATGGAAGTGCTCATAGCAGCTCAGTGGGCCCCCCCAGGAGCATTGGGCCCCGGCACTTGCCCAGGGATGCCGGGTTATGACGCCGGCCCTGCTGAGCCGCTGCATGCAAGCTTTACATCACCAAACACAATTGCAAGTGTCAGGTGGGGTGGTGTAACGCATGCCACCACTATACATTGGAGTAGTGGAAATGCATTATGTGAAGTGACCAATTATGCTGCTCTATCTGGCAGTCTGATGGGCAAGTCTGGGTTTAGTGAATGCCAGGAGAACGTTACTTGCCTGACTGCATTGTGTCAAGTGTAAAGTTTGGTGGAGGACGGGTAATGTAATCAAGTTTTTTGGGGGGTTGACCTAGACCAGGCATGTCCAAACTGCGGCCCTCCAGCTGTTGCAAAACTACAACTCCCAGCATGCCATAATAGCTGCAAGCTATCTAGGCATGCTGGGAGTTGTAGTTTTGGAACCGCTGGAGGGCCGCAGTTTGGACATGCCTGACCTAGACCCTTTAGTTTATTAAATGGACTCATTTCTATTTCTAGCATTTTCTAATTATATATATTTTTTTTATATTTTCTTTTAATGATTATGATAGGCAGACATTGTACTTGTGTTGTTACAATAGAGATTGCTTCTCATAGAGGTATAGGAGAATGTTGTGGGCATGCTTTTTGCCTTGTGCAGTAGTCATTGTGCAGGGTGGGAAAAAGGGAGGTTGTGTTAGTCAGTGTGGAGTGCAATATATCAGGATTTTTATAATATAAATAATGAAATTAAAAATCCATATAAAAACACTAAATATTTTTAAAAAATGACATTTCATATACAAACTGAATTTAAACAATATATTATTTTCTAAAGATATATTCACTTTAGAAACTTATGTTTATATTTTTATAATATTTATCAGCAAATAGTTATGTTTTGCAGTACTTTCCCTTTAACTTACCTAACAATATTTTTGCCACTTTTGTTTTTATTGATTTTCAAGCATATGCATTTTAAGTTGAAATCTAGTGAGCTACCCCATCCATCATATCTGAAAATCTTGTGGAAAATGTTATGCTACCTGGTGTTATGCAATTTGCAGCTCTGTCTTATATATGTCTGCTCTCAGCAGCCATGTTTTTGTCACTGGTTTCTGCAGTCATTGCTTAGTGGCAGGTTGTCCTTATTTCTGTGTGTATGAATGAGAAAGGCTACAGCACATTTTTATCTTTACCTACATCATTCTGAAGATAAGATTTCATACACCCCCTAGTAGAGTGACCATCCCGTTGCACCGAATTCTAAGCACTGAGCTTGTTGCTATGCAATGATTTTAATGGATCATATGAAACTGAAGATAAAAGACTGAATGAAAATAGTAAAAACACTTGTCAGTTTAAGACTTGTGTGAAAATAGTTAAATTATATGAAACCAAAAGAGATAAGTCCCATGCCTAATAGTGTAGTCATTTAAAACTAAGCACATTCAGAAAGCAAATACATTATATGGACTAACGTATTGGGACACCTATATATTACACCTACAGAAGGTTTTATGGCTTATTTTATGAGCTTTCAAGACTTCTCCTGAACTGCATCAGTTCTCTGGAATTTCCTTCGCCAAGCAATTAGGTTGAATCCTAACATACACACTTTTAGGTGCTCGCTAAAATACAACTTTTCAGGGTAACCTATCACATCGCCATTGTCTCTATTCACAACCCCCCCCCCCCCCCCCCCATATATTATTTTTCTGAACCTGATCAATCATCAAACACTATCCACCACACCCCATGCACTCAGAAGCACAGCCTGTTCTCTAAATAGATAATTGTAATCATTAAAATCAGAATACCTCTTTAACCACTTCAACCCCGCTAGCTGAAACCCCCTTCATGACCAGGCCACTTTTTACACTTCTGCACTACACTACTTTCACCGTTTATTGCTCGGTCATGCAACTTACCACCCAAATGAATTTTACCTCCTTTTCTTCTCACTAATAGAGCTTTCATTTGGTGGTATTTCATTGCTGCTGGCATTTTTACTTTTTTTTGTTATTAATCAAAATGTAACAATTTTTTTGCAAAAAAATGTCATTTTTCACTTTCAGCTGTAAAATTTAGCAAAAAAAACGACATTCATATATAAATTTTTCACCAAATTTATTGTTCTACATGTCTTTGATAAAAAAAAAATGTTTTGGCAAAAAAAAAATGGTTTGGGTAAAAGTTATAGCGTTTACACACTATGGTACAAAAATGTGAATTTCCGCTTTTTGAAACAGCTCTGACTTTCTGAGCACCTGTCATGTTTCCTGAGGTTCTACAATGCCCAGACAGTAGAAAAACCCCACAAATGACCCCATTTCGGAAAGTAGACACCCTAAGGTATTCGCTGATGGGCATAGTGAGTTCATAAAACTTTTTATTTTTTATCACAAGTTTTTTCTTACAAAGTCTCATATTCCACTAACTTGCGACAAAAAATAACTTGCAACAAATTTTTTATTTTTTGTTGCAAGTTAGTGGAATATGAGACTTTGTAAGGAAAAAAGAGGAAAAAAAAATCATCATTTTCCGCTAACTTGTGACAAAAAATAAAAAATTCTAGGAACTCACCATGCCCCTCACAGAATACCTTGGGGGTGTATTTTTTCCAAAATGTGGAAAAGAAGACACCCCAAGGTATTCCGTGAGGGGCACGGCGAGTTCCTAGAATTATTTTTTTTTGTCACAAGTTAGCGGAAAATGATGATTTTTTTTTTTCTCTTTTTTCCTTACAAAGTCTCATATTCCACTAACTTGCGACAAAAAATAAAATATTCTAGGAACTCGCCATGCCCCTCACGGAATACCTTGGGGTGTCTTCTTTCCAAAATGGGGTCACTTGTGGGGTAGTTATACTGCCCTGGCAATTTAGGGGCCCTAATGTGTGAGAAGTACTTTGCAATCAAAATGTGTAAAAAATGGCCTGCGAAATCCGAAAGGTGCACTTTGGAATATGTGCCCCTTTGCCCACCTAGGCAGCAAAAAAGTGTCACACATCTGGTATCGCCGTACTCAGGAGAAGTTAGGGAATGTGTTTTGGGGTGTCATTTTACATATACCTATGCTGGGTGAGAGAAATATCCTGGCAAAAGACAACTTTTCAATTTTTTTTATACAAAGTTGGCATTTGACCAAGATATTTCTCTCACCCAGCATGGGTATATGTAAAATGACACCCCAAAACACATTCCCCAACTTCTCCTGAGTACGGCGATACCAGATGTGTGACACTTTTTTGCTGCCTAGGTGGGCAAAGGGGCACATATTCCTTTTAGGAGGGCATTTTTAGACATTTGGATCCCAGACTTCTTCTCACGCTTTAGGGCCCCTAAAAAGCCAGGGCAGTATAAATACCCCACATGTGACCCCACTTTGGAAAGAAGACACCCCAAGGTATCCAATGAGGGGCCTGGCAAGTTCATAGAATTTTTTTTTCGCATAAGTTAGCGGAAATTGATTTTTTTTTTGTTTTTTCTCACAAAGTCTCACTTTCCGCTAACTTAGGACAAAAATTAAAATCTTTCATGGACTCAATATGCCCCTCAGCAAATACCTTGGGGTGTCTTCTTTCCAAAATAGGGTCAGTTGTGGGGTGTTTGTACTGCCCTGGCATTTGAGGGTCTCCGCAATCATTACATGTATGGCCAGCATTAGGAGTTTCTGCTATTCTCCTTATATTGAGCATACAGGTAATGAGATTTTTTTTTCCGTTCAGCCTCTGGGCTGAAAGAAAAAATGAACGGCACAGATTTCTTCATTCGCATCGATCAATGTGGATGAAAAAATCTCTGCCCAAAAAAAAAGGAGGGGAAAGGCGTCTGCCAGGACATAGGAGCTCCGCCCTACATCCATACCCACTTAGCTCGTATGCCCTGGCAAACCAGATTTCTCCATTCACATAAATCGATGTGGATGAATAAATCATTGCTGTAATTTATATATTTTTTTTTTTACATACAAAGTGTTTGCCAAAGCATAGGAACGCCGCCTCCTCCTCAGCTCGTATGCTTCGGCAAACGTATCTGTTACTGCAGAGTAGAAATCTCGTCTTGCAGCGCCGCATACACCGACTTGCGTGTAATATGACAGCAGCGCAATGCTTCTGTCAGAATGCACATCAGTGCTGCAGCTAGTCGATCGGTTGGTCCACCTGGAAGGTAAAAAAAGAAAAAAAATAAAGGAAAAAACCAGGCCGCAACGCAATAATTTTATTAACTTTGCAACAGAACATATAAACTTTAACCTTTTTGCTTACTGGTGTTTTTTTATTTTTTATTATTATTTTTTACCTTTTATAGAACAAACCTCTCCTTCCTCATGGGTCAATGTGCAAAGCGCAAATCGCCCAAAGATGTGGCAAAGTGCGTTATGCACTTTGTCCCAGGTGAAAGCAGACTTTTGCAGCAGCTGTGTGAGTGAATGGGCCCTATTAGCCCTGTGTGCCTGTCCTGGTGAGATGATCCCTATGCTAGGTGTACCTGTGTGTGGTACTTCCGGAAACACTCCCCTAAGCATAGGGCAGGGTGGTCAGGACAGTCAGGACAGAAATAGCGGGTGTCACGCCTTATTCCACTCCTGCTACAGACACAACATTTTTTTCGGGGTGGCGGTCGGTTTGAGGTATCAGCAACGACACTGGGGAAATGTCGCTCGTGTAGACGGCTAACTACACTGGTGGATGGGGCCACGGAACCTCCTGGGTACAGGAGGTTCGCGATGATCTCTTCCTGAAATTTGAGGAAGGATCCAGTTCTCCCAGCCTTACTGTAGAGAACAAAACTATTATACAGAGCCAATTGAATTAAATATACAGACACCTTCTTATACCAGCGTCTGGTTCTGCGGGAAAAACTAAAAACGGAGACAAGATCTGGTCATTGAAGTCCACCCCTCCCATGTGAAGGTTATAGTCGTGGACTGAGAGGGGCTTTTCAATGACACGGGTTGCTCGCTCAATTTGTATTGTCGTGTCTGCGTGAATGGAGGAGAGCATGTAAACGTCACGCTTGTCTCTCCATTTCACCGCGAGCAGTTCTTCGTTACACAGTGCGGCCCTCTGCCCCCTTGCAAGACGGGTGCTAACGAGCCGTTGGGGGAAGCCCGCGCGACTAGTTCGCGCGGTACCACAGGCGCCAATCCGTTCTAGAAACAAATGCCTAAAGAGGGCCACACTTGTGTAAAAATTGTCCACATAAAGATGGTACCCCTTGCCAAATAAGGGTGACACCAAGTCCCAAACTGTCTTCCCACTGCTCCCCAGGTAGTCAGGGCAACCGACCGGCTCCAGGGTCTGATCTTTTCCCTCATAGACACGAAATTTGTGGGTATAGCCTGTGGCCCTTTCACAGAGCTTATACAATTTGACCCCATACCGGGCGCGCTTGCTTGGGATGTATTGTTTGAAGCCAAGGCGCCCGGTAAAATGTATCAGGGACTCGTCTACGCAGATGTTTTGCTCTGGGGTATACAAATCTGCAAATTTCAGGTTGAAATGTTCTATGAGGGGCCGAATTTTGTGGAGCCGGTCAAAAGCAGGGTGGCCTCTGGGACGGGAGGTGCTGTTATCACTAAAGTGCAGGAAACGCAGGATGGCCTCAAATTGTGTCCTGGGCATAGCAGCAGAGAACATGGGCATGTGATGAATTGGGTTCGTGGACCAATATGACCGCAATTCATGCTTTTTAGTTAGACCCATGTTGAGGAGGAGGCCCAGAAAAGTTTAATTTCGGAAACTTGGAATGGTTTCCACCGGAAAGGCTGGGCATAAAAGCTTCCCGGGTTAGCGGTTATAAATTGTGTGGCATACCGGTTTGTCTCTGCCACAACTAAGTCTAAGAGCTCCGCAGTCAAGAACAGCTCAAAAAATCCCAGGGCCGAATCGATCTGAGCTGTCTCAACCCGAACTCTAGACTGGGCGGTGAAAGAGGGGAACTACAGGTGCGGCTGAAGTTGGGGACTGCCAATCAGGGTTTGCCAGCACCTCAGGGATTCTAGGGTCTCTACGGGCACGTCTTTGCGGTGGCTGCGACGGGGTCACTACTGCATGTGCCACCGTACCAGCTTCAACTGCCCTTCTGGTGCTCGCTACTTCACCATGTTCTACGGCAGTGCTGGTACTAGGTCCAGGATGGGCTGCGCTGCTGGTGTATGCCTCACCACGTAGTCCGACAGCACCAGCCCCACTCTGCTGCTCTTGAAGCGGATCCTGCGCAACCTGCGGTCTAGCGACACGGGGCCGGGTACGCCTGGTGGTATCAGGGACCTCAGCCTCCTCGTCCGAACTTTGGGTCAGAGAGCCACTGCTTTCTACAGGTTCGTATTCTGACCCGCTTGATTCGTCAGATGAGGGTTCCCATTCCTCATCCGACTGGGTCAGAAGCCTGTAGGCCTCTTCAGAAGAATACCCCCTGTTTGACATGTGGGCAACTAAATTTATGGGTATTTTCTGAGACTACCCAAGAAAAAAAAAGCAAGCCTGTCTTACAAATGGGAGGCTAGCGAAGTACCGGAGGCCGCTGCGGTTGATAAAAAATATCAAAACTGATTTTTTTATCGCCGCAGTGCGTGTAAAGTGAATGTGCAGTGATCAAAAAATATATATTTTTTGTCACTGTGGTGGGGCGGGCGTGGGCGAACGCACGTGTGGGCGACCGATCAGGCCTGATCGGGCAAACACTGCGTTTTGGGTGGAGGGCGAACCTAAAGTGACACTAATACAATTATAGATCTGACCGTGATCAGTTTTGATCACTTCCAGATACTATAAAAGTACAAATGCTGATTAGCGATACGCTAATCAGCGAATAACGGACTGCGGTGCGGTGGGCTGGGCGCTAACCGATCCCTAAACTACCTAACCAAGGGGCCTAAACTATACTGAAACCTAACGGTCAATACCAGTGAAAAAAAAAAGTGACAGTTTGCACTGATCACTTTTTTCCTTTCACTAGTGATTGACAGGGGCGATCAAAGGGGTGATCAAAGATTTAATTGGGGTTCAGGGGGGTGATCTGGGGCTAGTATGAGGTGTTTGGTGTACTCACTGTGTAGCCTGCTCCTCTGCTGGATCCAACCGACGAAAAGAACCAGCAGAGGAGCAGGCAGCCATATAACAGATCATATTTACAAATATGATCTGCTATCTGGCACTCTGATTGGATTTTAAAAAAATCAGCAACCTGCCAGCCACGATCATTGGCCGGCAGGTTGCTGACGAAATACTCCTTGACGAAATGCCGGCCCGCGATGCGAATGCACGGGCCGGCTGTGACGAAATCTCGCGTCTCGCGAGATGACGCGCCGATGCGTCCAGGAGGAATAAATTAACCACCTCCAGGACGCATCGGTGCGTACAGCGGTCGGGAGGTGGTTAAAAAGATAGTGTCACGGTGGGGAGTGGGGAAAACCCCCCACCGTGCAATAGCTGAGGCTGCAACGCCAGATAGCAAGGAACAGGGAGCAGGTCACCTCCTAATGTAACCCTGAGCTCTCCCTAGACTCCTAGCGCATGAGCAACCTCAGAAGGTAAGGGGGCTTATGCTCACCAAGCTAGGACCCTGCTATGCCCTAGGCCTGATGACAGGGCAGAGAATACTTGAGCATCCACGACACAGATGACAGGCATCTCCAGAGGCCCAGTAGCTGACAGGATGCAAGGCTATGGGTGAAGCTGTACAGCAGGTAAGTCACACTGCCCACAGTCTTGCCTTCGCTTAAGCCCTCCGGGAAAGCACGCCTCTTCCGGAGCCGTCACACACCACAATCAAACCTCCAAGCAAAACCCACACCATAACTACATACACCAGGTGGGGGTAGGAATGACAGAAACACACCGGAGGGGACAACAGACACAGCAAAGGAAACAGAATAACAAATAAGGGTGACTCACGCAGACAATCACAAATAGCCCAGGAGCAGAGCTCCACACCAAGCTGACAACCAAAATCAAACTGACCTTCAGGTTCCACCACACCAACATAAAAGAGCCAGAGGCCACACCCAGCTCCACCAAGCACACATCTTAACCCCGATCACACCAGGATGGGAAGGGACACACAACTTAAAGGGGAAGTGTCAAAACATGCAAAACAACCACATGTTGCGACCAGCAACAAGCATTCACGGCAAAAGTGTCATGGTCCACTACACCAGACCATGACACAGCCGTGACAGATAGTCAAGGTTTAGTAAGATATTTAGGTGACAACAGGAAGTGCAGCCACATTGGTTGTACTGTAGATAAGTTCTTCAGCAATTGATGGTAAAACTGTCACATTGCTATTGAGAGGAAATGAGCTAAAATGTCAGTTTACTGTGAGTTTTCGAGAAACTAATTTATATGTGACAAACAATATGACTGCACTTCCTGTTGTCACGTTTGATAAAATGTTCTTTGCAAGTGAAAAGAAAAAATTTTGAATGTCGCTGTTAGTATAATAGGCAAAATTATATTTATACCGTATGCATAATTCAGTGGATATGTATTTATATAGAGTGCCAAGAAAAAGTAGGCGAGTCCTTTGTACCGTTTATGTCTTTCATTAAGCATGTTGAGTAAGTGCAAGGAGAAAAAGTAAGGCTGGGTTCACATATGTTTGGAGAACTCAAGCGGAAGAACAGACTGCCGGAGATCATTGTATCTGGCATAGCCAGATACCGCCGCATACCACAAGGTCCCTATTGACAATAATGGGATCTAAATGGGATATGGCTGCTTTTCAACCTATATGTGCTGCATGCAGTAATAAATATGAGAATAATAGTAAAGCAAATGTCTTCAGACTATGCTTTAATGTATAGGCAACATAGTATGGGGAAAAGTTTGTTCTCCTATCAGCTCCAAATGAAACAAAAAATTGTGAGCCATTTAGCTAATAAAAGTGATCATAGAATGCACTGGCCGGACACATAGTTTTGTTCATCTATTTGAGGTAATGTGTCCTCCTCACATTATTCATTATTGATGTGTACAAGTATACACAGAAATCAGCTGTTTGTCACCATGAAGAAAGGGATGCAAATGAGCTCTTAACAAGCTCTGCCTCTGATGCCCCCAGATGTAAGGCAGCTATCCTATAAGTTAATGTTCAACCCTTTAAATAAGCCTTGATACATGACTCGGATATTAAATAAGCCAACACCTCATCTAAAGACAGCTGTTTCGAGGTGATTGTCCCTAAAGAGTCGAACATTGGCTTATAGGATAGCTGCCTTACATCTGGTGGCATTAGAGGCAGAGCTTGTTAAGAGATCATTTGCAAACCATCTTGCCAGAATTCCAGAGAAGCATGTATGGCCTAAAAGTCTCATCACGCCGATTAAGGCGCTCTCTCCCTAAGGAAAGATAGTATCACGATGAAGAGTGACAGGAGATGATGGAGAGGACCCCTTCCATCATGAACACTTTTGTCTAGAAAAGCTAAACCTTCATACAGCTGACCGTTGGGGTGCCATCAATCAGGCCCTTACTGATCTGATATTGATGACCTATCCTGAGGATAGCATTAGTAGACAACTTCTTTAATGGGCTGAGCTACAATTCCATCCAAAACCTGTGGACAGGTGTGGTGCTGTTTCTGCGAAACAGAATTAATTTTAAAGGGAACCTGTCACCATAAAATGCAGTGTAATCTGCAGGCAACATGTTACAGAGCAGAAGGAGCTGTGCAGATTGCTATATAGTTCTGTAGCAAAAGATTCAGCAAAACTTCAGCATTTTGTGCATTGATATCTTTTGCTCTATCTGCACTTAGTAGCCAAGTGGATAATCTAATCAGTGACCGACAACTGGTATGCATTGATAGATATGTGTGTACATAGCTAGCTGCCAATCACTGCTAAGATCGCCCACTTGGCCACTGAGCTCAGAAAGAACAGAGATTTGAATGCATAAATTACAAGTTTTGTTAAATCTTTTCTCATAAAACTATATATCAATCTGCTTAGCTCCTCCTGCTCTCTATCATGGTGCCTTCAGATTATACCACATCTTCATGGTGACAGTTTCCCTTTAAAATGCAAGCAGTTGTTCGAACACCAGGTTCAATATCTCACGTATTGTCCCACTGATCTACACTGATGAGCAAAAGGGTAACAATGTTTTTATATCATTTTATTTTATAGACAATCATCTTTGCTATCTCATACATAAATTGGACTTGCAACTATTTAGCATATGATTAGTTATGAAGATTCTTGTCAGGTAACTGCATTGTTACTGTTTTGCTCCTAAAATCCAACATTTTGGATTTTTTTCTCTTTATTTTGTTATTATTTTGTAAATCCATCTTTGGCTTTCAACACTGCCTGAATCCTTCTGGGCATGTTCTTCATCAGATTCAAACATATCTCGACCAAAATATGTTCCCAGGTCTATTCTACACATTCTCAATGTTGGTGCATACTGGTAGACTCACTTGTACGAATACAGATTTTTCTTCAACTCTACCCACAAGTGATCATTTGGGTTGAGGTCTAGGGACTGTGGGGGCCAATCCAGCACCTCTACTTCATAGACATTGAACCATTAATTTGCCAATCTCGACATATAATTCGGGTCATTGTCCTGCTGGAATACTATGTTGTCCTTTTCACACCCATAGTACTCGAGTGTACGCAGTAACTCATCTTGTTGGATACTCACATAAAGCTCAGCATTGAGACCACAATTGATCCTGGTCAAGTATCCAATGCCTTTGTCTATGAAACAAACCCATATCATCAGGCTTCCTCCACCGAACTTGACAGTTCCTTTAATTTCTCGATCCGTTAGCCCCATTTCCATTGTTTCTTCCAGACCAATTTGCACCCATCAGAGCCCATTCTATTGACTTTCGTTTTATCGTTCAAAATCATCCATTTCCAATCTTCTATTGTCCACTGTTCATACTTTTTTGCAAGCTTAAGCCAATGCTTCTAGTGAAGAATTGAAGATGATGAAGTGGAATTCGTTACAAATTTCAGGAAAAATTTGATTTGCACCGAATGCGAATTTCCTTGTGCTTCGTAGTAACAATTTTTTTTTTAAATGACTGTTGCACGTGTGAGGACATGGAGAAAGGATGTCAGGGAAGGCGGGATCACCCATACTGAAATGCATGCAGCCAATCAGCAGCGAGCCAACCCTGTGATGTCACAGACGTATAAATATGTCAGACATCTTAGATTCTGCTATTCACCAGCGTACTTAGTGCAGGGAGAGATGTGTCTACAGGTGCTAGGGACAGTGATAGAAAAATTGTCATTGTGCAGGGAAAGATTATTCAAGATGTAAGGAAAGAATAGAGAGGAATCATTCCACTCCATTTCTGTTGAACAGGGTTCAATCGGGCAGGTGACAGCCTGGTTAATAGGATCAATCCTATTACACCTTGCCGCACTGACTGGTGATACAAATTGCCGTTATACAGCTCTGTAATTTCAGCAAACCGTTCTTATTAGGGTTCAAGTTCTGTTTGATACAGGCATTAAAAGGGTTTATTACAAGGAAATATTTCTATTATATTTGCCCTTGTGCGGTGCAGTTATCTGTTCTAAAGCATTTTTTAGCTTGTATTAGTCGGAAAAAAGGTCTTATTAGCTATTGTGTGGTGAAATGTGAAAGTTACAGCCCTTTTTGTCCTGTATTAGTGGCAAAAATAAAATATATTTTCTGCTCAGCGGTGCAGTTATCTGCTTTAAAGCCATTTTTTGCGTGTATTAGTTGAAAAGGGAAACATATCTTTGCCGCCTCGTGATGCAGTTATCTGTTTTAAAGCCCTTGTTTGCGTGTATTAGTGGAAAAAGGAAAAATATCTTTGCCACTCAGCAGTGCAGTGAGATATTTTACAGCCCAGTTTGCCGATTATTACAGGCGAAATACAAATATATTTGCCTTTTATTGTTGCACTTATCTGTTGAAAAGCCTTTTGTGTAAAAAAAGAAAAAAATTTGGGCCTAATTGCCGTTCAGCGGTGCAGTGAGATATTTTACAGCCCAGTTTGCCGTGTATTACTGCGAAATACAAATATATTTGCCGTTCATAGTTGTAGTTATCTGTTGAAAGGCCTTTTGTGTAAAAATATGAAAAAATTAGGGCCTATTTGCTGTTCAGCGGTGCAGTGAGATATTTTACAGCCATGTATTACTGGCGAAATACAACTATTCGCCTTTTATTGTTCCACTTATCTGTTGAAAAGCCTTTTTTGTAAAAATAGAAAAAAAATTGGGCCTAATTGCCGATTTGAGGTGCAGTGAGATATTTTATAGCCCAGTTTGCCATGTATTACTGGCAAAATAGAAATATTTTTGCCGTTCATGGATGTAGTTATCTGCTGAAAAGCCTTTTTTGTAAAAATATTAAAAAATTTGGGCCTATTTTCCATTCAGCGGTGCAGTGATATATGATACAGCCCAGTTTGCCATGTATTACTGGCGAAATACAAATATATTTTCCGTTCATAGTTGTACTTATCTGTTGAAAAGCCTTTAGTGTAAAAATAGAAAAAAATTAGGGCCTATTTGCCATTCAGCGGTGCAGTGAGATATTATACAGCCCAGTTTGTTGTGTATTACTGGCGAAATACAAATATATTCACCTTTCATTGTTGCACTTAATTGTTGAAAAGTAGAGTTGAGCGAACACCTGGATGTTCGGGTTCGAGAAGTTCGGCCGAACATCCCGGAAATGTTCGGGTTCGGGATCCGAACCCGATCCGAACTTCGTCCCGAACCCGAACCCCTTTGAAGTCAATGGGGACCCGAACTTTTCGGCACTAAAAAGGCTGTAAAACAGCCCAGGAAAGAGCTAGAGGGCTGCAAAAGGCAGCAACATGTAGGTAAATCCCCTGCAAACAAATGTGGATAGGGAAATGAATTAAAATAAAAATAAAATAAATACAAATTAACCAAAATCAATTGGAGAGAGGTTCCATAGCAGAGAATCTGGCTTCCCGTCACCCACCACTGGAACAGTCCATTCTCAGATATTTAGGCCCCGGCACCCAGGCAGAGGAGAGAGGTCCCGTAACAGAGAATCTGTCTTCATGTCAGCAGAGAATTAGTCTGCATGTCATAGCAGAGAATGAGGCTTCACGTCAGCCACCACTGCAACAGTCCATTGGCATATATTTAGGCCCAGCACACACACAGGCAGAGGAGAGAGGTCCCGTAACAGAGAATCTGGCTTCATGTCAGCAGAGAATCAGTCTGCATGTCATAGCAGAGAATCAGGCTTCACGTCAGCCACCACTGCAACAGTCCATTGTCATAAATTTAGGCCCAGCACCCAGGCAGAGGAGAGAGGTCCCGTAACAGAGAATCTGGCTTCATGTCAGCAGAGAATCAGTCTTCATATCATAGCAGAGAATCAGGCTTCACGTCACCCACCACTGTAAGAGTCAATTTTCATAAATTTAGGCCCAGAACCCAGGCAGAGGAGAAAGGTCCCGTAACAGACAATCTGGCTTCATGTCAGCAGAGAATCAGTCTTCATATCATAGCAGAGAATCAGGCTTCACGTCACCCACCACTGTAAGAGTCAATTTTCATAAATTTAGGCCCAGAACCCAGGCAGAGGAGAAAGGTCCCGTAACAGACAATCTGGCTTCATGTCAGCAGAGAATCAGTCTTCATATCATAGCAGAGAATCAGGCTTCACGTCACCCACCACTGTAAGAGTCAATTTTCATAAATTTAGGCCCAGAACCCAGGTAGAGGAGAAAGGTCCCGTAACAGACAATCTGGCTTCATGACAGCAGAGAATCAGTCTGCATGTCATAGCAGAGAATCAGGCTTCACGTCAGCCACCACTGCAACAGTCCATTGTCATAAATTTAGGCCCAGCACCCAGGCAGAGGAGAGAGGTCCCGTAACAGACAATCTGGCTTCATGTCAGCAGAGAATTAGTCTGCATGTCATAGCAGAGAATCAGGCTTCATGTCAGCCACCACTGCAACAGTCCATTGGCATATATTTAGGCCTAGCACACAGGCAGAGGAGAGGTTCATTCAACTTTGGGTAGCATCGCAATATAATGGTAAAATGAAAATAAAAATAGGATTGAATGAGGAAGTGCCCTGGAGTCCAATAATATATGGTTATGGGGAGGTAGTTAATGTCTAATCTGGACAAGGGACGGACAGGTCCTGTGGGATCCATGCCTGGTTCATTTTTATGAACGTCAGCTTGTCCACATTGGCTGTAGACAGGCGGCTGCGTTTGTCTGTAATGACGCCCCCTGCCGTGCTGAATACACGTTCAGACAAAACGCTGGCTGCCGGGCAGGCCAGCACCTCCAAGGCATAAAAGGCTAGCTCTGGCCACGTGGACAATTTAGAGACCCAGAAGTTGAATGGGGCCGAACCATCAGTCAGTACGTGGAGGGGTGTGCACACGTACTGTTCCACCATGTTAGTGAAATGTTGCCTCCTGCTAACACGTTGCGTATCAGGTGGTGGTGCAG
This sequence comes from Bufo gargarizans, assembly GCF_014858855.1. Classification (NCBI taxonomy): domain Eukaryota; kingdom Metazoa; phylum Chordata; class Amphibia; order Anura; family Bufonidae; genus Bufo; species Bufo gargarizans. The sequence goes on along the minus strand of NC_058088.1, from coordinate 63,085,968 downwards.
TTAGCTGTGGCGTGTTGACAAAAGTTTTCCACATCTCTGCCATGCTAACCCTGCCCTCAGAGGAGCTGGCCGTGACACAGCTGCCTTGGCGACCTCTTGCTCCTCCTCTGCCTTGGCCTTGGGCTTCCACTTGTTCCCCTGTGACATTTGGGAATGCTCTCAGTAGCGCGTCTACCAACGTGCGCTTGTACTCGCGCATCTTCCTATCACGCTCCAGTGCAGGAAGTAAGGTGGGCACATTGTCTTTGTAGCGTGGATCCAGCAGGGTGGCAACCCAGTAGTCCGCACAGGTTAAAATGTGGGCAACTCTGCTGTCGTTGCGCAGGCACTGCAGCATGTAGTCGCTCATGTGTGCCAGGCTGCCCAGGGGTAAGGACAAGCTGTCCTCTGTGGGAGGCGTATCGTCATCGTCCTGCCTTTCCCCCCAGCCACGCACCAGTGATGGACCCGAGCTGCGTTGGGTGCCACCCCGCTGTGACCATGCTTCATCCTCATCCTCCTCCACCTCCTCCTCATCCTCGTCCTCCTCGTCCTCCAGTAGTGGGCCCTGGCTGGCCACATTTGTACCTGGCCTCTGCTGTTGCAAAAAACCTCCCTCTGAGTCACTTCGAAGAGACTGGCCTGAAAGTGCTAAAAATGACCCCTCTTCCTCATCCTCCTCCTCCTCCTCCTGGGCCACCTCCTGTTCCATCATCGCCCTAAGTGTTTTCTCAAGGAGACATAGAAGTGGTATTGTAACGCTGATAACGGTGTCATCGCCACTGGCCATGTTGGTGGAGTACTCGAAACAGCGCAACAGGGCACACAGGTCTCGCATGGAGGCCCAGTCATTGGTGGTGAAGTGGTGCTGTTCTGTAGTGCGACTGACCCGTGCGTGCTGCAGCTGAAACTCCACTATGGCCTGCTGCTGCTCGCACAGTCTGTCCAGCATGTGCAAGGTGGAGTTCCACCTGGTGGGCACGTCGCATATGAGGCGGTGAGCGGGAAGGCCGAAGTTACGCTGTAGCGCAGACAGGCGAGCAGCGGCAGGATGTGAACGCCGGAAGCGCGAACAGACGGCCCGCACTTTATGCAGCAGCTCTGACATGTCGGGGTAGTTGTGAATGAACTTCTGCACCACCAAATTCAGCACATGCGCCAAGCAAGGGATGTGCGTCAAATTGGCTAGTCCCAGAGCTGCAACGAGATTTCGCCCATTATCACACACCACCAGGCCGGGCTTGAGGCTCACCGGCAGCAACCACTCGTCGGTCTGTTGTTCAATACCCCGCCACAACTCCTGTGCGGTGTGGGGCCTGTCCCCCAAACATATGAGTTTCAGAATGGCCTGCTGACGTTTACCCCGGGCTGTGCTGAAGTTGGTGGTGAAGGTGTGTGGCTGACTGGATGAGCAGGTGGAAGAAGAGGAGGAGGAAGCCGAGAAGGAGGAGGTGGCAACAGGAGGCAAAGAATGTTGCCCTGCGATCCTTGGCGGCGGCAGGACGTGCGCCAAACAGCTCTCCGCCTGGGGCCCAGCTGCCACTACATTTACCCAGTGTGCAGTTAGGGAGATATAGCGTCCCTGGCCGTGCTTACTGGTCCACGTATCTGTGGTTAGGTGGACCTTGCTACAGATGGCGTTGCGCAGTGCACACTTGATTTTATCGGATACTTGGTTGTGCAGGGAAGGCACGGCTCTCTTGGAGAAGTAGTGCCGGCTGGGAACAACATACTGTGGGACAGCAAGCGACATGAGCTGTTTGAAGCTGTCTGTGTCCACCAGCCTAAATGACAGCATTTCATAGGCCAGTAGTTTAGAAATGCTGGCATTCAGGGCCAGGGATCGAGGGTGGCTAGGTGGGAATTTACGCTTTCTATCAAATGTTTGTGAGATGGAGAGCTGAACGCTGGCGTGTGACATGGTTGAGACGCTTGGTGACGGAGGTGGTGGTGGTGGTGTTGGTGGTACATCCCCTGTTTGCTGGGCGGCAGGTGCCAACGTTCCTCCAGAGGCGGAGGAAGAGGCCGAGGCGGCAGCAGCAGAATAGGCCGAGGCGGCAGCAGCAGAAGAGGTAGCAGGGGGAGCCTGAGTGACTTCCTTGGTTTTAAGGTGTTTACTCCACTGCAGTTCATGCTTTGCATGCAGGTGCCTGGTCATGCAGGTTGTGCTCAGGTTCAGAACGTTAATGCCTCGCTTCAGGCTCTGATGGCACAGCGTGCAAACCACTCGGGTCTTGTCGTCAGCACATTGTTTGAAGAAGTGCCATGCCAGGGAACTCCTTGAAGCTGCCTTTGGGGTGCTCGGTCCCAGATGGCGGCGGTCAGTAGCAGGCGGAGTCTCTTGGCGGCGGGTGTTCTGCTTTTGCCCACTGCTCCCTCTTTTGCTACGCTGTTGGCTCGGTCTCACCACTGCCTCTTCCTCCGAACTGTGAAAGTCAGTGGCACGACCTTCATTCCATGTGGGGTCTAGGACCTCATCGTCCCCTGCATCGTCTTCCACCCAGTCTTGATCCCTGACCTCCTGTTCAGTCTGCACACTGCAGAAAGACGCAGCAGTTGGCACCTGTGTTTCGTCATCATCAGAGACATGCTGAGGTGGTATTCCCATGTCCTCATCATCAGGAAACATAAGTGGTTGTGCGTCAGTGCATTCTATGTCTTTCACCGCTGGGGAAGGGCTAGGTGGATGCCCTTGGGAAACCCTGCCAGCGGAGTCTTCAAACAGCATAAGAGACTGCTGCATAACTTGAGGCTGAGACAGTTTCCCTGGTATGCATGGGGGTGATGTGACAGACTGATGGGGTTGGTTTTCAGGCGCCATCTGTGCGCTTTCTGCAGAAGACTGGGTGGGAGATAATGTGAACGTGCTGGATCCACTGTCGGCCACCCAATTGACTAATGCCTGTACCTGCTCAGGCCTTACCATCCTTAGAACGGCATTGGGCCCCACCATATATCGCTGTAAATTCTGGCGGCTACTGGGACCTGAGGTAGTTGGTACACTAGGACGTGTGGATGTGGCAGAACGGCCACGTCCTCTCCCAGCACCAGAGGGTCCACTAACACCACCACGACCATGTCCACGTCCGCGTCCCTTACTAGATGTTTTTCTCATTGTTATGGTTCACCACAACAACAAATATATTATTTGGCCCAATGTATTGTATTCAAATTCAGCGGGATATAAATTTGAGGCCTAGTATTTAGGCGCTGGGTGACCGGTATGGATTTAGTGACAGAATTAGACTTGGAAATGCACAGAAGCGTGTGTGTGAAGTTATTCTGAATGACCCAATGTGCACCTTGAATATTATATACCCTTTTTGGGATAGATTTCAAATAGCTCTGATATAGCAGGAACCACTAAATTATGAAATTGCTAAATTGGGAATTGTACTTCAACCCAGAACAAAAAATGTGCTTTGACGGGCACTAAATAACTTTCCCAGCTACAACAGGACAGCGGTAACGAGAGATTTAGAGGGATTTAAATTTGAGGCCTAGTATTTAGGCGCTGGGTGACAGGTATGGGTTTAGTGACAGAATTAGACTTGGAAATACACAGTAGCGGGTGTGTGTGAAGTTATTCTGAATGACCCAATGTGCACCTTCAATATTATATACCCTTTTTGGGATAGATTTCAAATAGCTCTGATATAGCAGGAACCACTAAATTATGAAATTGCTAAATTGGGAATTGTACTTCAACCCAGAACAAAAAATGTGCTTTGACGGACACTAAATATCTTGCCCAGCAACAACAGTACAGCGGTAACGAGAGATTTAGCGGGATATAAATTTGAGGCCTAGTATTTAGGCGCTGGGTCACCGGTATGGATTTAGTGACAGAATTAGACTTGGAAATGCACAGAAGCGTGTGTGTGAAGTTATTCTGAATGACCCTATGTGCACCTTCAATATTATATACCCTTTTAGGGATAGATTTCAAATAGCTCTGATATAGCAGAAACCACTAAATTATGAAATTGCTAAATTGGGAATTGTACTTCAACCCAGAACAAAAAATGTGCTTTGACGGACACTAAATATCTTGCCCAGCAACAACAGTACAGCGGTGGGTAACGAGAGATTTAGAGGGATTTAAATTTGAGGCCTAGTATTTAGGCGCTGGGTCACCGGTATGGATTTAGTGACAGAATTAGACTTGGAAATGCACAGAAGCGTGTGTGTGAAGTTATTCTGAATGACCCTATGTGCACCTTCAATATTATATACCCTTTTAGGGATAGATTTCAAATAGCTCTGATATAGCAGAAACCACTAAATTATGAAATTGCTAAATTGGGAATTGTACTTCAACCCAGAACAAAAAATGTGCTTTGACGGACACTAAATATCTTGCCCAGCAACAACAGTACAGCGGTAACGAGAGATTTAGAGGGATTTAAATTTGAGGCCTAGTATTTAGGCGCTGGGTGACAGGTATGGGTTTAGTGACAGAATTAGACTTGGAAATACACAGTAGCGGGTGTGTGTGAAGTTATTCTGAATGACCCAATGTGCACCTTCAATATTATATACCCTTTTAGGGATAGATTCCAAATAGCTCTGATATAGCAGGAACCACTAAATTATGAAATTGCTAAATTGGGAATTGTACTTCAACCCAGAACAAAAAATGTGCTTTGACGGACACTAAATATCTTGCCCAGCAACAACAGTACAGCGGTAACGAGAGATTTAGAGGGATTTAAATTTGAGGCCTAGTATTTAGGCGCTGGGTGACAGGTATGGGTTTAGTGACAGAATTAGACTTGGAAATACACAGTAGCGGGTGTGTGTGAAGTTATTCTGAATGACCCAATGTGCACCTTCAATATTATATACCCTTTTAGGGATAGATTCCAAATAGCTCTGATATAGCAGGAACCACTAAATTATGAAATTGCTAAATTGGGAATTGTACTTCAACCCAGAACAAAAAATGTGCTTTGACGGACACTAAATATCTTGCCCAGCAACAACAGTACAGCGGTAACGAGAGATTTAGAGGGATTTAAATTTGAGGCCTAGTATTTAGGCGCTGGGTGACAGGTATGGGTTTAGTGACAGAATTAGACTTGGAAATACACAGTAGCGGGTGTGTGTGAAGTTATTCTGAATGACCCAATGTGCACCTTCAATATTATATACCCTTTTTGGGATAGATTTCAAATAGCTCTGATATAGCAGGAACCACTAAATTATGAAATTGCTAAATTGGGAATTGTATTTCAACCCAGAACAAGAAATGTGCTTGAACGGACACTAAATAACTCGCCCAGCTACAGCACTAGGGACAGATTTAGCTGGATATAAATTTGAGGCCTAGTATTTAGGCGCTGGGTGACCGGTATGGATTTAGTGACAGAATTAGACTGGGATATGGCCAAAAAATAAACAGACTATTGCTGGTTAAATGCACTTGGTGTGACAGCTTCACCCTGATGTAGGCTTTAGCCAAAAAACAACCACACCATTGAGGGTTAAATGCACTTGGTCGCAGCTTGTGCTGGCGCACCACAAGACACAAAATGGCCGCCGATCACCCCAGAAAAATGAGACTGACAAACGGTCTGTGCAGCCTAAAAACAGTGAGCAATTGAGGATCAGCAGCTCAATGATCCACAGCTGCAGATCGATCAGTTAATCAAGTCCTTTGGAGGAGTTAATCTGCCTAATCTCGCCCTACTGTCGCAGCCGCAACCTCTCCCTACGCTAATCAGAGCAGAGTGACGGGCGGCGCTATGTGACTCCAGCTTAAATAGAGGCTGGGTCACATGGTGCTCTGGCCAATCACAGCCATGCCAATAGTAGGCATGGCTGTGATGGCCTCTTGGGGCAAGTAGTATGACGCTTGTTGATTGGCTGCTTTGCAGCCTTTCAAAAAGCGCCAAGAAAGCGTCACAAAAGCGCCAAGAAAGCGACGAACACCGAACCCGAACCCGGACTTTTACGAAAATGTCCGGGTTCGGGTCCGTGTCACGGACACCCCAAAATTCGGTACGAACCCGAACTATACAGTTCGAGTTTGCTCATCCCTATTGAAAAGTCTTTTGTTTAAAAATATAAAAAAAGTGGGCCTAAATGGCGTTCAGCTGTGCGATAAGATATTTTACAGCCCAGTTTGCCGTGTATTACTGGCGAAATACAAATACATTTGCCTTTCATTGTTGCAGTTATTTGCTGAAAAGTCTTTTGTGTAAAAATAGAAAAAAAATTGGCCTATTTGCCGTTTAGTGTTGCAGTGATATATTCTAAAGCACAGTTTGCTGTGTATTAGTGGAGAAATAAAGAATATTTGATCTAACAATTGGTTATTTGATCTAACAGTATGTCAAGCAGAGAACTGCCAGGCCCTGCACAGGGGAGTGGCAGATGCCTAAATGTTTCTGACGCAGGCAGAGGTGGAGGCAGCGGAGGTAGCAGTCAGTTAGTGCTGAGTGTTGGGTGTAAAACCACCTACTCGGCGGTGTGGCAGTTTTATTTTAAGCTGCCGGAGGTGAACGTGGCTGTATGTAGAATCTGTGGGCAGAGGGTGAAGTGTGCCCAGGGTGCAAATGTTGGCACTACGGCCCTGCGTCAACATATGCAGCATCGCCATAAAGTGGCCTGGGAAAAACATGGCTCCGATGTGGTGGTCCAGCTTGCCGCAGCAACCGCTGCATCACCCACTAGCACACACCCGGTTTCTGGCAGTCAAGGCTCCACCACCTCAGCTGAATAGATCTGTCTGTCCTTCCAATCATCTGCCGGTCCTGATGCTTCTGCTCCTCCTACTCCTCGTCACGCATTCCATCAGCAATCAATCACCAAAGCGATTGCCAAGAGACAACAGTATGCGTGAACTCATCCAACGGCGCAGAAGCTGAATGTGCTCCTGTCCAAGTTGCTGGTGCTGCAGTCCCTCCCTTTCCAAGTGATGGACTCTGCACCTTTCAGAGAACTGATGGCTTGTGCCGAGCCGAGGTGGAGAGTCCCAAGCCGTCATTTCTTTGCAAAAAAGCCAGTACCAGCCTTGAACACACATGTAGAACAGATGGTGGGCTAGTCCTTGAGCCTGTCGGTGCCTGCCAAAGTACACAGCAGCGCCGACGCGTGGTGCTGTAACTGCGATCAGGGACAATACATGTCCTTTACGGCCCACTGGATCAATGTGGTTCCTGCACAGCAACTTGGCCAGGTGACCCACGCCGTTGGTCCAGAGACAATGTCAGCTTCTGCCTCGTCATCCTCCACACTGTCCTCAGGTTCCTCTTCAGGTACAATTCACAGTGCCCCTTCAGCATACTACATGTGCAGGGCACGGCGATGTCCTGCTGTTTTGCTTCTCTTTTGCCTGGGCGAACAGAGTCACACAGGGGAGGAACTGCTTCATGCACTTCAGCAAGAAATTGAATCCTGGCTTTCTCCGTGACAACTGAAAATCGTAACCATGGTGAACGACAATGGGAAGAACATTGTGTCGGTGCTGCGTCAAAGAGGGCTGAGCCATGCACCCTGCATGGCACACTTGTTCAATTTGGTTGTCAAGCGTTTCCTGAAGTCTTCCACCCATCTGCAAGACATCCTAAAATTAGGCAGGAAACTTTCCATGCACTTTAGGCACTCGTACACTGCAAAGCACACCCTCCTTGAGCTGCAGCAGCAGAACAGCATCCCCAACATAGACTGATATGTGACGTTTCAACCTTTGGAATTCCACCCTACATATGTTTGACCGACTGTACGAACAGAGAAAGGCCATCAAGGATTTCCCGATGATTCAATAAAACAGGAGTACTCCCCTTTGTAACTTCGATGTCAGCCAGTGGCAACTGATGCGTGACACCTGCCGTTTGCTTAGGCCCTTTGAGGAGGCCATGTTATTTTTCAGTCGCCAGGACTACGGGATGAACAATGTCATTCCACTGCTTCATGTCCTGGAACAGATGGTGGTAAATATGGCTGGTCAGGGGACTGGAGACGAGGCGCCTGGATCTCACGGCCACTTGAGCCCTGTGGTGGCTGAACTGGAGGAGGAGGAGGACATTGGAGCACAAACAATGTCTAGCAAAATGGGTGGTTTTGCTACACAGGTGACAGGAGAGGAGGAGCAGGAGAAGCAAGAGGGAGATATAGAAGACGAGGCAGATGACCCAGACACATTGTGGCAGTATGCATTGGAGATGGAGGCAGGAAGTCCCTCCGAGTCACTTGCGCAAATGGCACGCTGCATGTTGACTTGCTTGTGTAGTGACAGCCGAACTGTCAAAATTCAGCAGACGGATGACTTCTGGCTTTCCACCTTGTTGAAGCCTTGCTACCAGTCCAAAATGGGGGCCTTTCTTACACCCACTGAGAGGGAGGGCAAACTAAACTACTATAGACACATCCTATCTAGTCAGTTGACTGCTGCTTATCTGCGTCATCATTCATTTTATTGCGCTCACGTTCCACTGCCATGACTGCTGGGGAGGGGTTGGGTGACAGGAGCAGTTCCAGCTCCATCAGCAGCAGCCTGAGTCTATATTCGCTGCTGAGCAGCTTTCTTCACCCGCATTGTGAAGAAACTACTCACCAGCAGCTAAACATAGAGCAGAACCTGAACCAGCAGGTGGTGGCATACTTGGAGTGCACCCTGCCAGCGACCTTGAATATCCGCTGGACTACTGGGCAGCCAAACTGGATTTGTGGCTACAACTGGCCGAGTTACTGGTATTGTCACCCACCTCCACACTATGTCACCATGCCACTCTGTGGCTTCCCAATGCTGCTACCACCTCCACACTCTGTCATTGTGCTACCCTGCGGCCTTCTGATGCTGCCACAACCTCCACACTCTGTCATTGTGCTACTCTGTGGACTCCTGATGCTGCTTTCATCTCACCACTATGTTACTTTGCCACTCTGTAGTCTTCTCACGCTGCCCCCACCTCCACACTCTGTCACTTAGCCACTCTGTGGCCTCCTGATGCTGTCGCCACCTCCAAACTGTCACCTTGCCACTCTGTGGTCTCCTCATGTTGCTCCTACCTCTACTTTATGTCACCTTGCCACTCTGTGGCCTCCTAATGCTGGTGCCACCTCCAGACTGTGTCATTGTGCCACTCTCTTGCCTCCTGATGCTGCCGCCACCTTCAGACTTTGTCATTGGGCCACTTTGTGGTCTGCTCATGCTGCCACAACCTCCAAACTATGTCATTGTGCCACTCTGTGACCTCCTCATGCTGCTCCTACCTCCACTCTATGTCACCTTGCCACTCTGTGGCCTTCTCATGCTGCTGTGACCTCCAGTCCTCTGTCCTGTTGCTGCCGCCACCTCCAGACTCTGTCATTGGGCCAATTTGTGGTCTCCTCATGCTGTTTTCACCTCACCACAATGTCATAAGGCCACTCTGTGGACTTCTCATGCTGTTCCCACCCTCCTTCATTGCGGCGCCACTATTTAGCCTTTTTGGCTTGGCTGACATCATCATTTATTTGACCCTTCCTCTGATCTGTCAGAAGGAAGGTAAACTTAGACACACAATGGATCCTGTCTGTGTAGCAGCTGTAAGGCCTGTATGGTCCAATCAGAATTGGCTTGTGATTTGGTAGACTTGCAAATATTCACTTAACGTGTCATCTCTGTTTTGGATCCACTCCTGATTTTTTGGGCATTAGCAATACTGATGGATTACTGTCCAAATGCTGACTGAGTAAAGGTGGATGCTCCACAGACAGGATCTGTTTTTGTGGGTTATTGTACTGACAGATCAGAGGAAGGGCAAAATAATCAGTGACGTCCACACACACTTACTGCCAGGGAGGTGCACACATAGGGCTCAAAGGGGGCTTGAGATCATGCCCCCTTCTGCCCCTTTAATGCCATTTTTTTTAAATGTTGTCCCAAGCCCAGGGCCGTCTTTAACGCAGGGTGAAAGGCACAGCTGCCCCGGGCCCAGTTGTTCCTGGGGGGCTCAAAGGCAGCTGCCTCTTGAGCCCCGCTGCTGGCCACTGCCCACAATTTCAATTACATCAAGTGGCGTGCCACGGGGGAGGGGGCCGTCCGCTCCAGGTGTCAAGCTGTCAGCTACAGGGGGGTGCTGCCATGCCTGCCTGCGTGCCGGTAAGGTATAGTATTCTGACTGAACACTGGTAGAGCGAATTTTGACAGAGTGAGAGCTGTGGGAGAAAGGACCTTACATGATCATGTGATATTACTGCAATATTACTGGTCACATGGCTATGAGGTAATCAAAGGTCCTTTCTTTCTTCCAGGACTCAGTGTTGCTGCATCCTGCAGGAGAAGGGTAGGTCACGTGGTTGGCAGCGCTCTGCTATCACAGGCACTGGCTGACTGTCTGCAGAGTAGGAAGATCAGGGATGGCTGCTCAGCAGCGTCTGTAGAGGGGAGAGAGTCTGTCAGCGCTGGAGAGGTGCATGTGACTACTGGGGAGGGTCTGAGGATTGTATGCTGGGGGAGGCTGTGTTGGATTATATACAGGAGGGGCTGCTGTGTGGTATTATATACTGGGGGTTGCTGTGTGGTATTATATACTGGGGGCTGCTGTGTGGGATTATATACTGGGGGGGCTGCTGTATGAGATTATATACTAGGGCTGGGGGGCTGCTGTATGGGATTATATACTGGGGGGCTGCTGTGTAGGATTATATACTGGGGGCTGCTGTATGAGATTATATACTGGGGAGGCTGCTGTGTGAGATAATATACTGGGGGGGGCTGCTGTGTGGGATTATATACTGGGGGCTGCTGTGTGGGATTATATACTGGGGGGCTGCAGTATGAGATTATATACTGGGGGCTGCTGTGTGGGTGTCACCACCAGACATCTGAGAAGCTCTGACAGATGCCTTTCAGAACCTCCTCCTTGAGATTCCTTTGTTTTGCTTTCAGTTCCTCATCTCGTTAGCCTCTCTCAGCTGTCATGTAGTTGTACTGATTGCATCCTTTTAAATTCCTCCCCATAGTGCATCAGTGTGCGGTTTATACTTCTTCCTAGAGTGTGTCTGCATGCTGATCCTACTTCCCAGTCTTCTACAAGATAAGTGTTGTGCATTCATTTGTGATTTTCTGTTTGCTGGATCCCAGGTGACCCTGACTCCCTCCGTATCTAGTGTAGGGAGCCGGTGGTCGTGTCCCCTCACTATTATAGGGTGTTCAGGTGTTATACAGTCGAGGTACGAGGATATGCGATCATCTACCATTGCAGTCAGGGAGAGTGCCAGGTCTGATGCAGGGGTCTCCCTTTTTGTTACTTAGTTTTGTATCCAGTGAGTCGTATATTCATTTTGTGTTGTCTTGTTTCCTGTACACCTTCCGTGACAGTGGGATTATATACTGGGGGGGCTGCTGTATGACATTATATACTGGGGGCTGCTATATGAGAGTATATACTGGGGGGCTGCTGTGTAGGATTATATACTGGGGGGCTGCTGTATGAGATTATATACTGGGGGGCTGCTGTATGAGATTATATACTGGCAGCTGCTGTATGAGATTATATACTGTCGCGTCTGTAGTATGTGATTATATACTGGGTGCTGCTATATGAGACTATATACTGGGGGTGCTGTATACTGTGGTGTGCTGTATACTGTGTGGTGCTATACTGCTCTACTGTATACTGTGGGGTGCTGTATACTGTGTGCTATACTGCTCAACTGTATACTGTGGGGTGCTTTATACTGTGGAGTGCTGTATACTGGTTTCTATACAACTCTAATGTATACTGTGGGGTGCTGTATACTGAGTGCTATACTGCTCTACTGTATACTGTGGGGTGATGTATACTGGGTGCTATACTACTCTACTGTATATTATGGGGTACTGTATACTGGGTACTATACTGCTCTACTGGTATACTGTGGAGTGCTGTATACTGGGTGCTATACTACTCTACTGTATATTGTGGGGTGCTGTATACTGGGTGCTATGCTGCTCTACTGTATATTGTGGGGTGCTGTATACTGGGTGCTATACTGCTCTACTGTATACTGTGGGGTGCTGTATACTGGGTGCTATACTGCTCTACTGTATATTGTGGAGTGCTGTATATTGTGGAGTGCTATACTGCTGTACTGTATACTGTGGGGTGCTATACTGTATGCTATAGGATGTTATACTGCATACTGTGGGGTGTTATACTATGTATTGCATACTGTGGGGTGCTGTATACTATAGGATGCTATACTGCATACTGTGGGGTGCTGGGGTGCACTGCAATGCTAGGGTGAGCCAAGCCCTGGTCTCCTTCCTGAACTGCAGAGCAGTGGCGACTTCCAGCCTGAGCCCAGCTGCCCAGAGCACTGATCCTGAGCCTGCTGGAGTCTTCAGAACTGTAAGTATTTACAGTCATTCATTGTAATCTATATTTTATATAGTGGTGGAGGGCGTGATTGCCTGCTAAGGTGTGCCCTTTTTTTCTTTACTTAAGCCCCTGCCCTTCAAAATGTCTGTGCACGTCCCTGCTTACTGCTGACACCCTCTCCACTCTGTTGGGGGGCTCTACTTGTATAAGCGTTTAATAGAACAGGTTCTGTAGACATCTATGTGAAATCAGCTGACGATGGTATAAAAGGAGTGCGCTTCTTCTTAGCCCTAACATCGACCTGTAAGGCTGAGTTCATACTTGAGTTACAGTATGTGGTCAGTTTTGGCCATGTGACTGGCCAAATAAGTGAAGTGTGCAGTGATTCTAAGTGTATTATTTCACTACCAAATCAGACTCCCTATGCGTGTTACTGCAAGGCACAGTGTTCTACACCACTTTGAAAGCTCTGTGCAGCCAGGAAATAACCGTTTTTCTGCGTAATTCGTCGTAATTTATTCGGATCGAAGCTAATTGTTCCCCAAAAATTTGGCTAACCGGCGAATCAATTTTTGGGAACATCCGCTCATCTCTAAATGGTTCTTATGACGATATTGTCGAGGGTTCTTCACCTTTTTTCGTGCCATCATTCCAGGATTGTGTAATGCTTGTTGCACGGTGCTTGTATGGACATCTGTGATCTCACTATTACAAAGCATACAAGCCACCTCCATTGCCATGTTTGTCACGCCAGATCTGATAGACCTTGTGATGAGCCGACTTGTTGACTCTGATATTTTGCCTGGATGTCCACCTCTCGGCTTTGGAATGGATTGACGGACTTCATTTTGTATTCTTCCAACTGTCACGGCACTCACATGATGCAGTTTGGCAATTTTATTGGCCAAGATACCACAATCGATATGCTGGATGATGCTGTTTCTCTTTTCTTGGGAAATCTTCTTCATGGCTGCTCCTGAATTTGTAGTACAGTATACAAGAAGAAAAAGATTGCTCCACCACCAGAAGCAAAACAGTAACAATGCAGTTACATCACAAAAATCTGCATAACTAATCATATGTTAAATAGTTGCAAGTCCAATTTATGTATAAGATAGCCAAGATAATTGCCTATAAAATGATGTTAGTCTCACGTTCGAAGCTGTAGTGGATGGTGAGATAAGTTTCTAACCTTGTTAATCTTTTGCTCATCAGTTGTATGTCTTGATCGGTTTTTATTATCAATCAAAACCAAAATGTGCACGTTTTACTTCTGCTGCCTGACTTTCCTAGACCAAAGCAGAGCATACCCTTATTTCATCAATATTGAAGCTGTATTGAAATCACATACTGCTGACAACACAGTATAGAATTTTAGAAAAAGAAGCACTTGTGATAGCTGTTATTTACTATGCAAATGGTTTCTGCCATGGCAACAATGCACATCCAGCACTTTGCTTTATGTGCTATAGTACACAGCCTGCATGTTTAAATCTGAGTTGCTTACTTTGTGCCTACACATTACACAGATTTTGTTTTCCTTGACACTTACTGAAGAACAAACTGCAATTAATACGGCCTATTTTAGCAGACAGCATCCAATTAGTTATCATCCAATTTCAAATTGGGATGCTAGACAAAAAAAACCTGGAGCTTGCTTCTTATTCAAAAGAAAAATACATACAAACTACAGGTTTTCAAAGACACATTTTGCTCACAATAGCAAGGATACTCACTTGACCTTTAATGTGAAACTGAGTGTTAATTTTTCTCTGTCACCTCTTAATTGCTTCCTTATTATACTGTTCAAGCAGTTAATTGCTAGACTGAGGGAAAAAGTGTTTTCGGGGGGCAAGGAAGTGCCACAGCATGAAAGGAACAGTATGCTCGAGTAATTGGGTCTGATATAACACTAGCTGTGGTTTGACTTATAATGGCGGCTACAAAAATTAATAGGAGAATCTTAATTGTTTTATTGTTAAAGCCATATGAATGTCATAGCATGATCCTGTTTACATCCAAAACTGAGTGACAGCATAAATATGTACCTTAATAATGTAACAATGCAATTAATACCTTTAGCCATGGGACACAATGTGTAGAGAAACTGTAACATTAATGTAAATGTGGAAAATACATGTTGAAGATTTATTTTTAGAAGTCAAACTGGAAAACATAAGGCTACACTTGACATGTGAGGACCATATTGCATGCACAACTGTTTTCGGTAAGCAATTTCCTATTGAGGAGAGTATATATGCCTGACTTTCCGTGAACATCTCCCAGGGATCTGATAAGCGTCAGTGTGTGCAGTCCAGATGAAAATGATCTTATATTATGGGTGAAGTGATCATAGTCTGTGATTTCATTGTTACTGGGCCATAGAAGTTCACCACTGCCCTATCATATGATTTCTAACGGACTGACTTCCAAAATTTCTAGTGAACAGAAGATAGTGCCAGGAGAAATAGTCAAGGTTCAGCTCTGAAAAATAAGCCTTGAGACATGACTTGGATATTAAATAAGCCAGCATCTCATCTGCAGACAGCGGTTTCAGGGTGATTGCCCCTCATCAGTGCAGAGCATAGATCACTGGCTTAACTGGGTGAGAGGCCTGTGTCCAAGTCAGCGGGGAACTACTCTCCTTAGGGAGAGAGCATCTTACTCAGTGTGAGGAGACTTATAGGCCATACATGCTCCTCTGGAATTCTGGTAGCGAAGGAATGCAAATGATGACCCCCCAGGGGCGTACATAGAAATCATTGGGCCCCATAGCAAAAATCTGAATTGGGCCCCCTAAGCCCACCCACTACCCACCTGTGGCCCATTCCACTACTAATTAAACAGTTAGGGATAAAGCACTTAAAAAGTAACTAAAAAATAATAATATTTTCCTGTAAGGTTTTGCTCTGGAAATTATTAACGTATTTTTAAGTAGACATGGTTCCATGCGTATGTAGCCTACTGCTGACAATATAAATCCTTAAAGGGGTATTCTCGTTTCAAACTATTCCCTATCCATAGGATGTGTACACTGCTCTAATATCTCCGGAATTCCCATAGAAATTTATAGAACGGCCGTGCACATGTGCAACTGGCCCCTTAGTTCATTTCAGGCTTCAGAGAGTACAGGGCCTCCATTTTCGTGAATAGGGGATAACTTAAAAGAACCTGAATTACCCTTTAAAGCAGGGATGTCCAACCTGCAGCCGTCCAGCTACTGCAAAACTACAACTTCCATCATGCAACAGCTGTAGGAACGCAGGTTGGACATCCCTATCTTAAAGTACACATAAACTAAATGAACTTTATTAGAACCTATTATAAGCGCCATAAAATTACTTTCTCCCATACTTTCGAACACCGCTGATATAACAGTGGTATACAGAAGTACAGATTTCACTAGGGCTGCAGCAAGTGATGTACAGCACACATCACTCTTCCTGCCTGTCTGCTAAAGCCTGGAACAGTGGGCACAGGCAGGAAGAGTGATTTAGATGAGAGCAGAGCTGAAGGAGCGCAGGGCAGGAGCTTGCATAGCATCGTTCCTCCTGCTTAAGCCCACTCTGCACAGCACCCCCCCCCCCATGAACTCTTCTTAATGCTAATGCAACAGTTCATTGGGGGGTGTGTGGCTGCTGGGGCATCGTTGTCTATATAAGCATCAACATCAAGCAGTGTTCATGGGGGGGCTGTTTGAGGCACACTGTTCTCTATATGATAAGATTATGTAAAGGGCAGTGTGCCCCCCCCCCCCCCCTCCTTCCCCATTAACTTTTTTTTTTTCACTTTTGACAGTGCACAGCTGCACACTACTTACTTTGTCCGTAACTGAGCAGGGCATGCTCTCTGGAGACATTATTAGTCTGTGGGGATTAGAGTTCGTCTCTGGGTGGTTATAAATCACTGAGCCGGGCAGAAAGTGTAGTGGAAGACAAGTCCAGCATCCCACCCGCTCAGTCCTGTCTCTGTCTACTGAGCTAGGCTAGCCAATCAGCAGCAGGCTATCAATGCTGCTAAATGCTGATTGGCCAGTTCAACACCCAGCAGACAGACAGAGAGAAGCACACTGGCATAGGCTGGCTGGGGACTCTCTGTCATGACTTATAGGATAGATGCCGTACATCTGGTGGCATTAGAGGCAGAGCTTGTTAAGCGCTCATTTGCATCCCTTCCCTCCCAGAATTCCAGAGGAGCATGTATGGCCTATAAGTCTCCTCACATTGATTAAGGTGCTCTCTCCCTAAGGAGAGTAGTTCCCCCCTGAGGAGAAATAGTGAAATGATGGCTAGCCATTCAGCTGGTGATATGTTTGACTACACATGGACAGGTTGGATGTGTCAGAAAGAGACACTTTTTGTTACTGCATGCTACGACAGTGGGTGTGCAACCATTGTGTTAATCAAGAGATTTGACTTTGGGCTAGTCCTAATGGTGTTATCCTCACAGTCCTCTGGTTTCCCCCCTTTAACCCCTATGCAGTCATTTGAACTTTGCTTTAGCGGAACCACCACACTGCTACCTCCTGAGGTAGTCTCTTGTGGTTGACAGCTGGCCAACCTGGGTCAGAGACACTGGTGCAGAACACGGAGGGATCAGGCAAAACTGTAGTCATGGACAGGCAGAGAAGTGCAATCCATTAAACAGTCTAAGGTCAGAGCAGTCAGTGAAGGGTCAATAAGGATGTCAGGCTCAGGGCCTACAGTATATCTAGTAAATGGGCAGAGGTTGGAAAAACAGATACAGCACACTTTTTCAAGAACGAGCATGCTAGGTAACCTTTTGCTCAGGCACCCTCCCATAGAAGAAGATACCTTAAGTACCCAGAAGATCCAGCCGTAGGATGGAGAGAATTAGGGTGTGTAGTTTAAGAGGTAGAGAGAGTGGCCTATGAGCAGAAATAACAGGTCTTTGCTGGCAAGAACCAGACTTCAGCTTCAGGAAGTGATCATAGACGAGACTAGAGGCCAGGCCAGCTGCAAGGAGGCAGAGGGGGCTGGCAGGTCTGCTGGAGAAGGCATGGATGGGTGAGTGAA
Organism: Bufo gargarizans; assembly: GCF_014858855.1. Lineage (NCBI taxonomy): Eukaryota > Metazoa > Chordata > Amphibia > Anura > Bufonidae > Bufo > Bufo gargarizans. The sequence continues at coordinate 63,068,660 of NC_058088.1, read as the reverse complement.
GTAGCGCCTATGCCTTCCCAGAAAAGCAAGACAGCAACAGTGGCTATAGGCTGCCGATATAACACTGAAATTCCAGTTTAGCTGTCAGAGGTGTAATCATCAGCATCCTGATGTTAAAATGTCCTATTGGGCTATATGGAAAAGGTTTGTTCCACTGAGATGAGATTCAGATTTATCTTTACTGAATGCTCGGAGTATGCTCGGTTTATTTTTTTCCACAAATTTTTTTCTAGTATTTTTTATTTTTCTTCCTCTATCTTTTATCTTGTCCTTTCTATTGTCCTTGTTTCATCTTTTATATAGGATTTTCATTTTAAATATATATATATATATATATATATAATTATTTCTTTTTTCTGTGTTTGTACACAAATCTCCATAGAGATACATTGCTATGGTGTTGATTGCAGTTATTGATATCTATGAAAATAATAACGCAAAGCATTACTCTCTAGTGGGTAAAGCTATAAGTATGTGGATAGCATAAAATCAGAAAAATCTAATGAGAAAAAGGTATGAATATTCAGGTGAATGCTTGTAAGCCAGTTATCATGGTCTTGTGGCTTATTCCAAACACACATGATAATCTGTTCATGGTATATCTGAATGTAATGAAATCTAAGCAGTGAGACTATGGAACTCTCTGCCTGAGGAGGTGGTGATGGTAAGTACAATAAAGGAATACAAGAGGGGCCTGGATGTATTTCTGGAGTGTAATAATATTACAGGCTATAGCTACTAGAGAGGGGTCGTTGATCCAGTGAGTTATTCTGATGGCCTGATTGGAGTCGGGAAGGAATTTTTTATTCCCCTAAAGTGGGGAAAATTGGCTTCTACCTCACAGTTTTTTTTTGCCTTCCTCTGGATCAACTTGCAGGATGACAGGCCGAACTGGATGGACAAGTGTCTTTTTTCGGCCTTATATACTATGTTATGTACTATGTTACTATGTTAATGAAACATCATTTAAACTTTCCTATTTAAATTAGGACAATTTATTAAGGTTAATTCCCAAACAAAAATCCAATTAAAGGACTAACAGGAGTCTGTTAATGGAAGAGAAAAAGTGACTGCTATGATGACCTCCAACAGCCTTGTCTTTGCTCCACACACAGGATTCTGTAACACATAAACAAAGATTCACCCAAGATGAGCCTTGTCTTATTGACTATAGGACAATTAGACGTCTTAATGCCACTTTGTCTATTTGCTACTTTTGACACAATAGACTACAATGTTCTTTGTAGAATTGTATACTTCATGGCTATGTACACCACCTCACTCCAATGATTCTTTTGAAACTTTCTCCTTCCGTGTTTTTCTCGACAGCTTGACACTGGTTTAGCTTTCTATTGGTTTTACCCCCATTGTACTTTCATTGTGTCCACCAATGCAACATTTTAACACATTTGTATAACAATAATTACATGGCATCAGGGGATCATTGCTGGTTCTCCAGTTTCATTACTCAATCATGAAATCTACTTCAAATCCTGTGATTGCATAGTATATTCAGTGCTCTGCCCTCCAAATTTGAGAAAAGCACAAAAAATTTTCCATGGAAAGGTTGTAAATATATTAAAAAGTATTCTGAACGCAAACAGAAATAAAACCACACATTGACATCACAGTTAACTTGAAATCTCATATCTGATAAATATATGTTCGATAATTATAACTCATTTTTTATTCATTGCAAGTCTGTATTAAACCACATTATGCATATTTAATTGCAAAAAATTATTTTGGACAGCTCTGAGAGTAATTACAGTATTTTTTCTGAACAAAGACAGTGCTTTTGTAATAACAATTGCTTAGATTCCCTCCTCCTCCTCCTTGTACTCCTCCTACTGTGCCAGTTCAGCCTCCACAGGGCTCAGGCCATGAAATGTAGGCGCAGTGCCTTCTGTCCCATCGTCAGTCAGATTTGTCAACATCTCCTCCAGGACGTGAAGGAGTGAAATTACATCATTCATCCCTTAGTCTTGGTGACTGAAAAAAAAAGTGACCTCCTGAAAGGGCTTGATCAAACAACAGGTGTCACACATGAGCTGCCACTGTCTAACATTAGAGTTACACTGGGGAATAGTCCTGTCTGTCTGCATAATCAAGAAATTGTTCATGAGTAGTGATAAGCGGCAGGGGCAATATTTGAATTTGCGATATTTCACAAATATTTGGTAGAATATTTGTCATATATTCACGAATTCGCAAATTACTTATTATTTTCTTGATTGCGAAAAATCAGCAATGTAATAGTCGCGTATTACGCGCAAAATACAGGCGTGCACAGAGTGCTCCAATATATTTGCAATTGCGAAATCGGCACTAATGATGCAAATATTTTGACGCAATACGTGCAATTTCACATTTTAACAGGTCTGACTACTTATTAGTGATTGGTGCACTAAGTATTGTTGTGAACTTGTGACATCACAGCACTATGTATGTATGTATATAGCATACATACATACATACATACAGCACTATGTATGTAGCATGTATGTATGGACAGCAGAACCCATAAGTTACACTATATCATTATCTAACCTACACTATCTCCCACTAACTATCTGTATTATATATATAAGCTAACTAACTAACTATCTAATGTAATGACACAGGAAATCAGAAAGCAAAGCAATGACACTGCTGTCTCAGATTTGCAAAATACTGCATACAAGAACTGCTGGGGAGGTTCTTATATAGTAAGTAAGGGGTAGGCAACTTTCCTATTGGTTGCTAGGGATGTTGTCAAGCTCAAAGACATTGCAGCCTTCTCATTGGCCCACAAGCAAGAAAGGAAGTTACTGATGAAAAAAAAAATCTAGAATATTCAAAATTACTAATTTATATCACTATATTCTAAATATTAGCAAATTCTCGAAGTGCCAATAATCGCAATTAATATTTGCTACTCTAATATTCCCGCCAACACTAGTCATGAGTTTTTGCTTATAAAGTCGGTCCAACATGTGGAGAGTGGAGTTCAAACGTCGAAATGTTGCATATGAGGCGATGTAGGGTAATATTATTCTGCCTTTGCAGCTCAAGGAGGACATGTTTTGCACAGTAAGAGTGACTAAAGTGCATGCATGGTTCCTATCACCAGTTGGAGACAGCCAGGATCCAATTTATTGGTTGATGATGCAGAACAGTTCCTCCTTGGTGTGACTCAGTTCACCCAGGCTGACCAGGTGTAGAACTGCGTAGGTGGTATGCTGGAAGACCACCCAGAACTGTGCCTACAGTGGAGGCTGAGGACAAGGTGATGGATGAGGAGGACATTGGCGCAGAAATCCCATAATTACAATGTGGAGGCGGCATTGGCATCATCTGGTCCAGTTGCTGGTGTACATGGGCTGGTACCACATTTACCCAGTGGACTGTAAAGGACATATATTGTTCTTGATCATAGTTACAGCTCCACACATCAGCACTGCCATGAACTGTACCAGGCAGCTTTTTTAGAGAAGTAATGAAGGCTTGGGACTCTCCACCTTGGCTAGGCACAAGCTCACAAGCTATCAGCTCTCTGAAAGGTGCAGAGTCAATGACATGGAAAGAGAGGAACTATAGTACCAGCCACTCGTCCAGATGCACTTTCTGCCCCGTTGGATGAGTGCACACATACTGTTGTTTCTTTAAAATTGTCTCAGCGCATCAGGCTGTACCACTACATTAGTGCCATGGTTTTCCCAGGCCACTTTATAGTGATGCTCTCAGTGTTGACCCAGGGCCCTGGTTCCAACATTTGCAACCTGGCAGCGATTCACTTCCTGCCCACGTATCCTAAATACTGCCATGCTAAAGTCCTCCAGCAACTTGATAAAAAATTCCCACACTGCCAAGTATGGCATTTTACCCCCACCACTCCGTGCTGACTGCCTGTCACTGCCTATATCAACCAGTGAGCCACTAGTTGTTTCCTGACAGGTAGGCTCCTGAGTAGCAGACGGTCTACACGGCGCATTTGGCTTCACATCTCCTACTGCTTCCACCTTGCTGGGTCATCAGCACGATGCCACCCTGCTACTGTCTCATGGGCCTGCTCAGAGGCGTACATAGGAATCACTGGGCCCCATAGCAAAAATCTGAATTGGGCCCTTAACCCCACCCACTACCCACCATGGCCCCTCCCACTTCCTGACCTTGCTCCTCCCATGCCACACCCCCATTAAATAAATTTATACATGACCTACAGAAACTGTTAGGGGTTTCCTGGGGGTGACCTGTCACATGGGATATCTGCTGCAGCCTGCAGGTCTCCTTATTTGGGGTGCCATGTTAAAGGGAATCTGTCACTAGCAATTTACCCCCAATTTTTTTTTCATGAATCCATGTTTAACAGAGTACCTGTTTTCCATCTGTCTTGTTCTTTTGATTGTGAGTCTTGTCATTTCTTCAAAAAATCGATTCTTATGATATGTAAATGAAGCTGTAAGGAGCCCAGAGGGGCGTTATTCTTTCCCCACTGTGCCCAAGAACGCCCCTCTGAAGTGCCGTGCCCGGCTGAATTTGAAAACTAATAACGCCTCCAAGTTCATCTAAATCGCCTCTCAGAGGCACGGCTAAGTGCTCAACACCCCCCCTCCTCAGTGCCGCGCTCTGCGGCAAACACCCCGATCCTCCTCTCGCCGGCATCCCAAATCCCGCGCAGGCGCAGTGCCGTCTTTTAGATAAACTTGGTGGCGTTATTAGTTTTCAAATTTAGCCGGGCACGGCACTTCAGAGGGGCGTTCCTGGGCACAGTGGAGAAAGAATAACGCCCCTCTGGGCTCCTTACAGCGTCATTTACATATCATAAGAATCAAATTTTTTGAAGAAATGACAAGACTCACAATCAAAAGAACAAGACAGATGGAAAAAAGGTACTCTGTTAAACATGGATTCATGAAAAAAAAAAAATTGGGGGTAAATTGCTAGTGACAGTCAGATTCCCTTTAATCGGGACATCTGCTAGATTTTTGGGACCTGTCACATGGGACATCAGCCCATGATGGTTGGGGCACTATTTCTGGGGTTCCATGAGTGGTAACTTGTAAGTATCTCTGTACATTGTGGCTTGTGCTATAATATATTCGGAATTTGGAGTAGTCGGCCGGGCCAGGCACTGCTGCAGGGAGTGCAGCAGGCAGTGACACAGCAGGGACCAACGAACAGTACTTCACTTAAAGGGAATCTGTCACTAGCAATGTTGAAATGGTGCATGCCCAGTGACGATGTTGAAGCTGTTGCCCTCAGCCGTATTATCAGAGCGCAGGCAATCGCCGGCACTGCGCCTGCGCGGGATTTGGGACGCCGACGAGAGGAGGATCGGGTGTTTGCAGAGCGTGGCGCTGAGGAGGGGGGCGGGTGTTGAGGACTTAGCCGCGCCTCTGGGAGGCGATTCAGCTAATCATGGAGGGGGGGCGGGGGCGGCGCGGCGATTGCGGAGATGAGTTGATGTTGGGGCTGGGCCCTGGGGAGAAAAGCAGCCGCATAGCCGGCTGCAGGTCATGAGTGGGCGGGGCCAAATAGTGTGTGCGGGGCCTTATCTGCGCTACGGGCCCCCCAGTGCCGCGGGCCCCATAGCAGTGGCGTGGTCTGCCTCTATGGGCGGTACGCCACTGGGCCTGCTCCTCCAAGTTTGTGCTAGCCTCCTTCAAGAGGCTCTCTCCTTTAAGTCTGTGCTAGCCTGTAGTTGCTGAATGTCATCACTAAGCTGGTGCTCACTGAAAAGCGGATCAGAGCTGGCAGCGTACATTACTTCCCAAGCGGGAGCAGCAAAAGAAAGAGGCAGTTGCAGGACAGGTGAGGGCACCAAGGTTGTTCTTGGGCCATGCCAACTAAGTGTTGTGTCAGAGGAGCCCATAGTTCCTAGCTGTGTGTGTTTGATGTCACTTGAGATCATGTTGAAGAGCAAGTCAAGCATTCCAGTACAGCTGGATTGTTAGTCAAAACACAACCCCAGAACGACAGTGGCAGTTCGGAGCTGTTACTGTGGCTGCTGCTACCACCAACCCTTCTTCTGCTGCTACATGTGTTGGCTACAGAAACATTTTTGCCACTGCCCATTCTTTTTGAAGGCACAGGCAACTGTCTGCTGACCATAGTGTACAGTCACTAAATCAGTAATGTAACTATTAGTGTTGAGCGAGCAAGCATGCTCAGCTGAAGTGCTGTTCGGCTCAAGCATCGCTATGCTCGGCATATCCGAGTGCTCGGCCGAATTCTTTGGGTGTTCAATTACAATTTAATACAATGAAAGCCAATTAGAGACCCGAGCATCAAACCAGGCACCCCCTGCTTTAAAGGAGAGTTGGTGTCTGGTTCACAAATAAAGGTTAGTATTTGATGGAAACCCCATCAAAATGGTTTGGAAACAGCATTAAGAGGATGGCTGGATGCATCTTGGATTCCTATTATGTACGACATACAATAGACAACCACACAAAGGCTATGCCAAAAGCCAGGTATATGCCAGCCATCAATCTATCCATGAGACAGATGACAGCCTTGTGTACTATGAGATATTTCAAACCAGCTCTCAACTGAGTGAGAGCAAGTAAGCCCCAAAGTTACTTCAGATCTGAGGGATGGCTTGGGTGGACCTGCGCACCTAGTTCAATATCATTAGGGCGACAAAAAGTTTTCTGATTGTCCTAACAATAACCAATATTCAATAACCTTTTCTATACAATTTTGTCATGTAAAAACTAATTTGTATAAACATGGGCATATGGGAAAGACATGCAAATGAGCAGAATCTGCCTTGTTTTTCAGCTATCATAAGACTATGAAAACCAATAGAGGGCGCTATTGAGTTATGCTTTTACAGTCTTATAACAACAGACTAATAATTTTGTCAGAAGACTATGAAATCAATAGATGGTGCTGTTCATAACTCAATAGAGCCACCTATTGGTTTCATAGTCTTCTGATGAGAATATTAGACTATGAGTCTTATGACAAGCTTATTAGTGTAGCCTTTTGCATTGAAAATTCGCAATAAAAATTTGTGATTAGAATATTTGCGATCTATACTAAGATGATATCTGACACTAGGAAATCTGGGTAATAACCCAGTAATAAAATCTGACACTGGGAAAGCTGGCTAATAACTCAGTGATAAAATCTGACACTGGGAAAGTAGGGTAATAACTCAGTGAATATATCTGACACTGGGAAAGCTGGTTAATAACTCAGTGTAGATCGCGCTCAGCTCAGACAAAGACATTGCAGCCTTCTCATTGGCCCAAATGCAAGAAGGCAGGTTACTGATGATTTTTTTCCCCCCGAATATTCTAAATTATGAATATACACTCACCTAAAGAATTATTAGGAACACCATACTAATACGGTGTTGGACCCCCTTTTGCCTTCAGAACTGCTTTAATTCTACGTGGCATTGATTCAACAAGGTGCTGATAGCATTCTTTAGAAATGTTGGCCCATATTGATAGGATAGCACCTTGCAGTTGATGGAGATTTGAGGGATGCACATCCAGGGCACGAAGGTCCCATTCCACCACATCCCAAAGAGGCTCTATTGGCTTGAGATCTGGTGACTGTGGGGCCATTTTAGTACAGTAAACTCATTGTCATGTTCAAGAAACCAATTTGAAATGATTCAAGCTTTGTGACATGGTGCATTATCCTGCTGGAAGTAGCCATCAGGGGATGGGTAAATGGTGGTCATGAAGGGATGGACATGGTCAGAAACAATGCTCAGGTAGCCCGTGGCATTTAAACGATGGCCAATTGGCACTAAGGGGCCTAAAGTGTGCCCAGAAAACTTCCCCCACACCATTACACCACCACCACCAGCCTGCACAGTGGTAACAAGGCATGATGGATACATGTTCTCATTCTGTTTACGCCAAATTTGGACTCTTAGAATGTCTCAACAGAAATCGAGACTCATCAGACCAGGCAACATTTTTCCAGTCTTCAACAGTCCAATTTTGGTGAGCTCGTGCAAATTGTAGCCTCTTTTTCCTATTTGTAGTGGAGATGAGTGGTACCCGGTGGGGTCTTCTGCTGTTGTAGCCCACCTTTCTTTCCCATTCTGACATTGAGTTTGGAGTTCAGGAGATTGTCTTGACCAGGACCACAACCCTACATGCACTGATACAACTGCCATGTGATTGGTTGACTAGATAATCACATTAATGAGAACTAGAACAGGTGTTCCTAATAATTCTTTAGGTGAGTGTATATCACTATATTCTAGATATTCGCTAATTCTTGAAGTTCTGATATTTGCAATTAATATTTACTATTCAAATATTTGTGCCCAACACTATTCCTTACTTCTATATCTGCCTAGACTAGGTCCACACTCTAGCACTCAGGTACTGCATATAATAGTTCTTACTAGTCAGTAGCAATCCACAAGGCGGCTCGCTAATGGCAGGCCTCAGTCTCCTGCTTCATTCTTTGGAAAGGATGCTCACTAGAGATGGCCTTGCGGTTCACCCGGCGGTCATTTCGCGGTGAACTTTGCATGTTCGCTATTCACCGAACATGCGAACATATGGAGAAATTTGCGCCCGCCATATTCTTTTACATTGTGAAGAACTTTGACCCATGACACATCCATCAGGTGGTACAGGACAGCCAATTGAGATGTTTCAGCACATGGACATACCCCCTACCTTATAAATAAACCTGATCTGGCCGCCATTTTACATTCAGTGCTTTGCCTGCATAGGGGGAGGTTGCTGTGTGGAGCAGGGACAGGCTGTTAGGGACACCAAACGCTAGCTAATAGGGCCACAAAAGTCATTTTAAGCACTAGTATAGGTGTGCTATCAATATGTGTGATACACAGAGGGGTGCGATATACTTATACTTTTATAATGAGTCAAGAACACATAGATCTATATAGTGATCACCTGGAAGTCAGGGGGCTAGGGGCTTACTAGGACCATTTTTATATAGGGTAAGGTTCCGGACGGGGTCGCTCTTATCAGGGCGGGTGGTCTGTGGTTAGGCTATCAGGGCCAGAATAGCACCCCCCTGTAAGGCAATATAAGGGACAGTTCTTTGCCCACCCTGTCCTTTAATACCATATTATTATCTAGCCCAGGGATGGATGTTTTGTTTGCTTCCCTCCTGGATTTATCGATATGCACTGGAACCCCCCGTTTTTTTTGTAGGACATATGGTTTCTGATTTGGTGCCGCCGAGCGCCTGATTTAGTGCTGCCGAGCACTTGTTATTGCCTACCACATCTATGCTTTTTGCTTAACTTTAATAATTTAATTTATTTTCATTTTGAGGGATTTCTTTTCTATTCACACTTCCGCAAAATGGGTCCGCATCCATTCCACAATTTTGCGGAACGGGTGCAGACCCATTAATTTTCAATGGGGCCGGAAGGTGCTGTCCGCATCCACATTTGCAGATCGACATCCGCATTTGCGGATCCGCATTTGCAGATCCGCACTTCTGCATCTGTGCTTCCGTTTCCGCAAAAAAATAGAACATGTCCTATTCTTGTCCGCAATTGCAGACAAGATTAGGCATTTTCTATTATAGTGCTGGCGATGTGCGGTCCACAAATTGCGGAATGCACATTGCCAGTGTCCGTGTTTTGCGAGTCCGCAAAACACTTACGGACGTGTGAATGGACCCTCATAGTAACATTATTAAAGGTTGCGTTTTATCTTTATGTATATTCTAATGGATTGCCTTCCTTGTACAATGTTAGAAAGTATATTATAGTGCATTTGTATTGTGCGGCAGTTGTGTGCGGTTCTGCTGCGATACTGCAGGTATATAGAGGGACAAGCGTTATTGGAACAAATAATTTCTACTGGTGTGATATACCAGTCCCCCCCAAAAAAAAACTGATTGAAGTAGGGTGTTATATACCAATATACTTTCTTTATAATGCATTTGGGTACTGTATAGTGCATTTGCGCATGCGCGTATGCAAAAATTATATTGCCGATATTTCGCATTGAAATTTTTTTTTTATGGAGATCGCAAATTCGAATTATACATCTGGTATGTCACTGTCCATGTTGTGGGACTATTTGTGCACTTCTAGTAATTATTTCTTGGCTGCAAATATGAGCTGAAGGTTTTTCAGGTTCGCCTGCCATTAAAATGAATGGGACCGCGGTTTGCGAACATTTGATCGCGTTCGCGCGATCGCAAACTGTCCTGGCAGATGTTCGTCCATCACTAATGCTCACTGAAGAATTACGGTCCACTATGTCCATAGAGGCATTTGGTAAAGCATAATTTTGCGCATTAATCATCCGGTTGCGTCTAGGTACTTTTAGGTTCCTCCTGGTCACTGTTGCTTGTGAAGTCCCTTGGCTATGTTAGCTCTAATCTCCACTAGACTTTCTCTATACCAGACATAGACTCACTGGTCTGCACTGTGCTGCTGTAATACTGTCTTTTTTCTTGGCGCTCCCTTGACCTGGCCAGAGCCAAGGGGCTAATATGGCAGCTACACGGTGGACTAGGCTTGTACTGCTCCTCCACTGACTAGCTCAACTCAACTTACTTTATTCTCTACCATTAGCACACTGACTCTCTTAATTAGCATACCCCAGTCTATCTATCTATCTATCTATATATATATATATATATATATATATATATATATATATGTGGTGCCAGCACCACCTAGGGTCGAATAGATGAAATAACTTCTAACAGCCTATACAGAAATACATTAAATACACATAACACTGAGTGGGACACTGCACTACCAGCTACAATAAGTATGCTACCACTACACAGCCATATGAGCAGCTTTTACCCTCCCCTACTGTGTCCTTCCCCTATATCTTGTTAATTGTAAGCTCTTGTGGGCAGAGTCCTCACCCCCTATATAAAAATCTCTTAATAAATTCCTGATTATTGTATTTGTATATTATGTGTGTATTACCCCACTTACAGCTATAGAATTAATGGCACTTTCACATAAATAATAATAATCCATAATTTTTTTTCTCACATCTTGCTTCTTAGCTGATTTTTGCTCAGCTCCATTAGAGCAAATCTGTGATCTGTGTTAGGGGTGAGCGAATTGCGCTTCGGATTTAAGTACTGAGTTTCAGTACTGAGATACCAGTCGGTAACGAAGCCGAATTTAGATTCCTGTTTTAAAACATTTAGAAAGTTTTAGGATCGAAGGCAGAAGTTCTTCACTGAAGTCTTGCAAGACTTTGGACTGCGCAGCACATACATGTCAATGCTGTATGGAGACAGGTTTCCGTAAGCATTAAAACAAAGTTGGGGAACGAATCGACTTTAAATCTTGGATCCGAAGCGCAATTCACTCACCCTTACAATTTTGCTACAATGCCTACAGGTTGTCCTAGGAACTTTGAAATCCAACTGCTATCTTATCATTGGATCTGACAGCAGTTCTATTCCAACCTTTTGCAGCTCAGCCTCCTCAGAGTCTATTACTAGTGTTGAGTGCGAATATCGAATTTTTTTAGCGAATATCGGCACTTCGCTAATTTGCGAATATTTCGAATATAGTGCTATAAATTCGAGATTTGGAATATTTTTTTTTTTTATTATTATATTTTTTTCTTTCCCACTTCCCTAAAGTTGTTCTTACCTGTCCTTTGGATTCCTGGATTCCTGGCTGCTCCAGTCAGTGCCCGTTGCTGCATATGCCGACTTCCGTGCTCATGGAGCGTCTCCATCTCCATATACTAGAATGTACTGTCAGATTTGAGAATTACATTGAAATCGCAATTCGATTAATTCATATTATAATAATCAAATTGCGATTTCAACTTAGCACTGCTATATTCCATATTTGTTAATTCTAGCCTAATATGGAATATAGCAGTGCCAAGTTGAAATCGCAATTTGATTATGTCATATTCCACAAAACGAAGATAACGAAGTATTCTCCATCTTCGTTTTCGCTCCATATTCGTCAACTTCGCTAATTCTAGCAATCAAATAGGAAAGTTGACTATAGAGACAGCTAAGTTTAATTTGCTATGCGATTATATTACTTTTGCTTTTTTTTAAATAAATAGAATAATTATAATACTTGATAATTATTATAGTTATTCTATTTATAAAAAAAGCAAAGTAATATAATCGCATAGCAAATTAAACTTAGCTGTCTCTATAGTAAACTTTCCTATATCATTGCTAGAATTAGCGAAGTTGACGAATAGATAGCTAAAACGAAGATGCAGAATACTTCGTTATCTTCGTTTTGTGGAATATAACGGATATATTTGTCATATTCGCTAATTCTACCAAGCCAACCATAGTAAACCAGGTCCAAGTTGAAATCGCAATGCGATTAATATAACTCGAAGTAATCGCATGGCGATTTCAACTTAGCACTACTATATTCCATATTAGGCTAGAATTAACGAATATGGAATATAGCAGTGTTAAGTTAAAATCGCAATTCGATTATTATAACTTGAAATAATCGAATTGCGATTTCAACGTAAGAATTAACGAACATGGAATATAGCAGTACCAAGTTGAAATCGCCATGCGATTACTTCGAGTTATATTAATCGCATTACGATTTCAACTTTAGACTGCTGCTGGGTCTCTAATGGAGTGGGTCTAGAATTAACGAACTTAACCGATATTGAATCTAGCAGTGCTAATTTTTATCACAATGTGATAATATTTGCTATTATTATTAACCACATTGCGAATCCAACTTTTATAATGCACTATTCTGACATACAGTACTATATTTGTTTTATTAGTTAATTCTACCAATACCACCTATAGCAAAATCTCCAAAGCTGGAATTGCAATGCAATAAAAATTTGTTGCATTTTGAATTCAACACTATTGCTAAAATATTCATATTGCTTGTATTGTTATAGTTAACAAGTGACCACTACATTTTATGGGTTAAATGTCCACCATCGGTATTACTGACGGTCACGGACATTAGCCGTGGGTTTATGCAGCCACACAAAGCAGGTGACCAGGGCGCCCGCATAAGGATTGATCTATGTTTAATTATTCTGCTGGATGAAGTATAGCTACGTCATTGGGTGTGAAGTGGTAAATGATTATGGCACAAATTAAAGTAATTACATCACACTACAATGTCTGTAACATGTATGTATGGATAACAGACAAATGTCTCTCATATGCACATAGCACCTCTATTTACGTGCTACACACTGTATATCCCACGCTATAAAACCAACACCAACCCCACCTTCCCCCTTAAACCCTCCACCACCTTAAACCCCCCTCCATCATGTCCCCCCCACCTCCTCACTTACACACAGTTTATGAGAAGTAATGATTGACCTCCAGTATTTCAGCATTCGCTGGTTCATTTATCATAACCCAGGGTGCACCACGTAGAGGCGAACCAGCTGTACACCCCATACCGTACCGTCACCTCACTACACAGGTACACCTCTCCTCAGATGACCATTGGCCAATACCCTATTGCTCATACCCCACACACATGCAATTTAAATACAATGTAATGTTATAACGGTAACCTAAAATCAAATTTTTTCCTTTTATAGCCATATTTATTTATTTTTTGATGACATGAGCACATTAAGTACTAATACTTGTATTTTCAAAGTTTTGGATTACATGTATGCATGTTGTACAAGGTCTATGATTGGACCTGGTCCCGTCACGCATGCTGCTAAGAGCGCCACAGTCCGCAGTATTCGGTTTGAATTGTGGCACACACATGACCACTGGCACAAGAAAATAGTCATAGTGAATAAGTGGTGCGACCATGTCTATTACCCTGTTTCCATGTAACGGCGGCTGCTGTATGTAATGATAATGAATTATTACTTTGGCCCAGACTAAATTGTCCGTACTGTAACCCCATTGGTTACAATAAAAGAAAACGCAACAAATTTTATAGAACAATAAAGTTTTATAAAACAATCTTTAAATAAAGAAAAATATTAAGAACATAAATAACTGAAGCCCTAAAAAATTAATGAAAAAAGAATTTAAGGAAATTTTTCAATTTTGGGGAGCTTTGGAACAGTCCATCCATGGCCTTTTGGTTGGCCTCCTCTGCTAGGGTCAGCTCATGTGAGAATTGGAGCTTCTGCTCCCTCATCCTTCTCATCTGCTGCACCCTCAACTTTTTCATCCTTTCGTACTGCTCCCGCTGCACATTTTTCATGTCTTTCATTAAGTTGTTTATTGCTGTAAAAGTAAAGGAAATATAAATTTTAAATGTACTTTAAAAGACAATCATTGTTTGCTGTATAAAGCAGATAAAGTCCTGTCTGACCCAGGAAGAATTACATCAGCGACTTAAAAAGATTAAAATAGACAAATCGCCAGGACCGGATGGCATACACCCCCGTATCCTAAGATAATTAAGTAATGTCATAGCCAGACCCTTATTTCTGATATTTGCGGACTCTATACTCACAGGGAATGTTGTGGCAATATTCAAAAAGGGTCCAGAAACAGAGCCTGGAAACTATAGGCCGGTAAGTTTAACATCTGTTGTGGGTAAACTGTTTGAAGGTTTTTTGAGAGATGCTATCTTAGAGCATCTCAACGGAAATAAGCAAATAGCGCCATATCAGCATGGCTTCATGATTGGTCGGTCAGTTTCCATGAGGAGGTAAGTTCTAGACTTGACAGCGGCGAATCAATGGATGTCGTATATCTGGACTTCTCCAAAGCATTTGACACTGTACCACATAAAAGGTTAGTATATAAAATGAGAATGCTCGGACTGGGAGAAAATGTCTGTATGTGGGTAAGTAACTGGCTCAATGATAGAAAACAGAGGGTGGTTATTAACGGTACACACTCAGATTGGGTCACTGTCACTAGTGGGGTACCTCAGGGGTCAGTATTGGGCCCTATTCTCTTCAATATATTTATTAATGATCTTGTAGAAGGCTTGCATAGTAAAATATCAATTTTCGCAGATGACACTAAACTGTGTAAAGTAATTAACACTGAAGAGGACAGTATACTACTACAGAGGGATCTGGATAGATTGGAGGCTTGGGCAGATAAGTGGCAGATGAGGTTTAACACTGACAAATGTAAAGTTATGCACATGGGAAGGAATAATGCAAGTCACCCGTACATACTAAACGGTAAAACACTCGGTAAAACTGACATGGAAAAGGACCTAGGAATTTTAATGCAAACTAAGCAGCATAAACCAGTGTCAGGCAGCTGCTGCAAAGGCCAATAAGATAATGGGTTGCATCAAAAGGGGCATAGATGCCCGTGATAAGAACATAGTCCTACCACTTTACAAATCGCTAGTCAGACCACACATGGAGTACTGTGTACAGTTCTAGGCTCCTGTGAACAAGGCAGACATAGCAGAGCTGGAGAGGGTCCAGAGGAGGGCAACTAAAGTAATAACTGGAATGGGGCAACTACAGTACCCTGAAAGATTATCAACATTAGGGTTATTCACTTTAGAAAAAAGACAACTGAGGGGAGATCTAATTACTATGTATAAATATATCAGGGGTCAGTACAGAGATCTATCCCATCATCTATTTATCCCCAGGAATGTGACTGTGACGAGGGGACATCCTCTGCATCTAGAGGAAAGAAGGTTTGTACACAAACATAGAAGAGGATTCTTTACGGTAAGAGCAGTGAGACTATGGAACTCTCTGCCTGAGGAGGAGATGATGGTGAGTTTATTAAAAGAAATCAAGAGGGGCCTGGATGTATTTCTGGAGCGTAATAATATCACAGGCTATAGCTACTAGAGAGGGGTCGTTGATCCAGGGAGTTATTCTGATTGCCTGATTGGAGTTGGGAAATAATTTTTTATTCCAAAAGTGGTGAAAATTGGCTTCTACCTCACAATTTTTTTTTTTGCCTTCCTCTGGATCAACTTGCAGGATGACAGGCTGAACTGGATGGACAGATGTCTTTTTTCGGCCTTATGTACTATGTTACTATGTTAATCCATTATATATTGGTTTAGTTAGGATTAATAATAGTTCTTTAGACTTTAGGGTTATGGATTTAGTAGTTAAGTTA
The DNA here is from genome assembly GCF_014858855.1 of Bufo gargarizans. NCBI lineage: Eukaryota > Metazoa > Chordata > Amphibia > Anura > Bufonidae > Bufo > Bufo gargarizans. Next base: position 63,052,676 of record NC_058088.1, on the reverse strand, counting down.
ATGCTTTTTATGTACATTAATTACTTTATAGTGTTCATGTTTTATATTACTGTTGTGTGTTGTACGTTCTTTGTTGACAGTTTCATAGTTTTTTCACCATTTTTTAGATAAATATTAATATGGTTTTGTGCACTTTATTTTTTAGTCCAAGAAAAATGTTATATTTTGGATGCTCGTTACATCTTAATTAAATTGTATGCCTCGTTTAGATACTTTATGGAAATCAGTACACCAGTAACATCAGCTAGCTGTAAAAAAAACTTTACGTGGAATTAATTGGGGTCCTGGGTTTTGGACTGAGTGCCCAGACAGATATAGTGGCACAGGTCACTCCTGTACTCCATCAAGCCTTTTTAATAAAGTTTGAATAAAAAATGCTGTTCTTTTCAAGTGTGGACAGGAGATGTGAAAACTGAACCAGCAGAGAAATGAGCATGGTCTTTGACAGACCCTAAAGAGTGGTGATATACTAATATTTTTGTTACACTGCTTGGAGTGAACGCAAAGTGTGGGACTTTAGGTTATGTAATATTTGAAGTCTGAATAACAATTAGAGGTTGAACTTGAACTTGTTTATAATTGTTTTCTTGAATAAAATCTGCCTGTGGTGAAGACTAAACTGACACCTGTATGTGTGTAGAGACATTTTATAAATTAAAACATCAACAGAATATATTTACCCTCCTGGCAGGGGGTGGTCACCCCCTCGTCTTCTTCCTCCTCCTCATCCTCCTGGACATCATCTGCCTCCGGTGGGCTATGGGCCTGATGCCCTGATGGTCCTGCCTGCTCCTCATCCTCCTCATCCTCCATCATCTCCTCTTCCACCACTTTCTTATTATTAGAGCGCTTAGCGCACACTTTAGGAAGAGGCACCCCTGTAATGAACAAATTTTACAAAAATTCAAAGATAAACAAGCAAAGCAAAAAAAAGGTAACGGTACACAAATTAATCTATGGTGGGATCTGGATGGGATAATGATTAACCCTATGTTTGAGTTCACATGATTTGGTGTTAGATGAAACTATGAATGAAGTCTTTCAGATGGTTTACAGTTGAGTATGTTAATAGCTAGGATGAGGTAGCGGGGGGTATTGGTTCGCAAAGTACTGTTGCAGGGTTATTGAAATGAGGTGGACCAAGTCAACAGTTTTGACATTGGATAAGGGTTTACATCATATATCTGTATCTCGCTGTGAGTGTATGTATATATTGTAAAGGGATAATCAGCTACGTGTTCCAACATTTATCAAATTCGTGCTGGAGAACTTTTAGGCAGAAGAGAAACCCAACTAAATTATTTATTGCAAATTTCCAACGTTACCATTGTACCTGAATACCAGTATAGTCTGTCTTCCACACAATTATCATTTTGCTGTAACAGCCTGCCTACATTTAATATGCTGACTGTGCTGTTAATAGTGTGCCTGCAAAGCTGTATGGTAGGAAATGTCTAAAGCCGATTATTACGCCTTAGACCTTTTCAAGGGTATGCGGCCCACAGAGACGGCTCTGAGTGCCGCCTCTAGCACCCGTCCCATCGGTTCGACACCGCTCAACTAAGTTATCAGTTGTAAAGGGATATAAATACTTATTTGCATAACTGAACACATAAATAACAATAGGTGGGTGATAGAAAATTAATGTAAGCATCGTACCTGGACAATTTTTGTCTCTGACCTCTTTGATGAGATTCATCTTGTGCCATTTGAGGTCAGACCATTTCTTTAACATAGCCTTTTTTGGAATGAATCTTTCCATGCTGCTGCCACAGCCGGCGTGCTTCTCTCCGTACTATAGCCTGTTTCTCTAAACGGCATTTTAGATCATCATATCCCTTCTCCAACATAGTCTGCAAGATAACAATAAAAGGATGTAATCCCAAAGTTGTAAAATACAATTATTAGTAATTATAGTCATGTCAACCATCAAAAATAAAATTTAATATCAAAACGGTAAAAGACTAGATATTTATATAGTTCCCTATGGAACTATATGAAAGTAAAATAAAAATAAAAACATTTATATTCAAGGCAAATATAAGAACTAAACTCCACAGTGGCTGCCCTTTAAGAGTGACTTTGATAGTGACCGCCCCTTTAACAGTGACTTTGATAGTGTCCGCCCCTTTAACAGTGACTTGAACAGTGGCCGCCCCTTTAACAGTGACTTGAAAAGTGGCCGCCCCTTTAACAGTGACTTGAAAAGTGGCCGCCCCTTTAACAGTGACTTGAACAGTGGCCGCCCCTTTAACAGTGACTAAAAGAGTAGCCTTCCCTTTAACAGTGACTTGAACTGTGGCCTCCCCTTTAACAGTGACTAGAACTGTGGCCGCCCCTTTAAGAGTGACTTGAATAGTGGCCTCCCCTTTAACAGTGACTTGAACTGTGGCCGCCCCTTTAAGAGTGACTTGAATAGTGACCGCCCCTTTAACAGTGACTTGAACTGTGGCCTACCCTTTAACAGTGACTTGAACTGTGGTCGCCCCTTTAACAGTGACTTAAAGAGTAGCCTTCCCTTTAAGAGTGACTTGAATAGTGGCCTCCCCTTTAACAGTGACTAGAACTGTGGCCGCCCCTTTAACAGTGACTTGAATAGTGGCCTCCCCTTTAACAGTGACTTGAACTGTGGCCGCCCCTTTAAGAGTGACTTGAATAGTGACCGCCCCTTTAACAGTGACTTGAACTGTGGCCTACCCTTTAACAGTGACTTGAACTGTGGTCGCCCCTTTAAGAGTGACTTGAATAGTGACCGCCCCTTTAACAGTGACTTAAACTGTGGCCTCCCCTTTACGTGACATACTTTTTTCGGTAGAATTATTTTACTTACAGTGATCAAAGCTTCCAGCTCTTCTTGATTGAAATTGCTCTTTGGCATTTTCGAATAAACTTTTCAATCTCTGTCTCTAATCGGTCTCTCTCAACTCCTCTTGCGATCCAAAAACAGGCACGCACGTACAGACGCACGCACGTATGAACGCACAAACACGATTATTTAAATGACGTATTATCGCGATAACAAACCAAACATGGTAGACTGTATAAGTTGAAATCGCAATTCGATTAATTCAAGTTATAATAATCGAATTGCGATTTCAATAAATAAATATCATATCAAAACGGTAAAAGACTAGATATTTATATAGTTCCCTATGGAACTATATGAAAGTAAAATAAAAATTTTACTTTTCAATCTCTGTCTCTAATCGGTCTCTCTCAACTCCCCTTGCGATCCAAAAACAGGCACGCACGTACAGACGCACGCACGTATGAACGCACAAAAACGATTATTTTAATGACGTATTATCGCGATAACAAACCAAACATGGTAGACTGTATAAGTTGAAATCGCAATTCGATTAATTCAAGTTATAATAATCGAATTGCGATTTCAACTTGGACCTGGTTTACTATGGTTGACTTGGTAGAATTTGCGAATATGACGAATGTATTCGTTATATTCCACAAAACGAAGATAACGAAGTATTCTCCATCTTCGTTTTAGCTCCATATTCGTCAACTTCGCTAATTCTAGCAATCATATAGGAAAGTTTACTATAGAGACAGCTATCGCTATGCGATTATATTACTTTGCTTTTTTTTTTTATAAATAGAATAATTATAATACCTGATAATTATTATAATTATTCTATTTATAAAAAAAAGCAAAGTAATATAATTGCATAGCGAATTAAACACAGCTGTCTCTATAGTAAACTTTCCTATTTGATTGCTAGAATTAGCGAAGTTGACAAAAATGGAGCTAAAACGAAGATGGAGAATACTTTGTTATCTTCGTTTTGAGGAATATGACGAATACATTCGTCATATTCGCTAATTCTAGATATCAAACCAATAGGAAAGTAGCCTTAAGTTACAATCGCAATGCGCGATTATTGAAATTGCATATTAATCGCGAAAACTATAAAAATGACGAATATTCGATTTCAACGAATATTTGCGAATTTTGTCGAAATCGAATATGGCACCTCCCGCTCATCACTATCTATTACAAGCTCATTGGAGAATAGATTTTTATTACAGCAATAGCAGAATGCTTATAATACCAGACTACTAAACCACCAGTACAAAAAAGATCAGGTAACCACTGCACATATATTAAAGAGAATGAGCCTTATTGATGGGAAACTGAAGATCCATTTCATATCCTACCTATGCAAATTGAGTCTTCAAGTTAAACTCTATGTACTATGTAAAGTATATTATTTTTGAATTGTTCTTCTGGTTATTGCATTAAAGGGTGTTGAAGAGATATTCAAATGGAATCAAAATGGAATTATTGAAGCACTACGAGATGTTCCTAAACTGTGTGTCACGGATGAGGCTGGGGGAAACCCTCAACCGTGCGATGTCAATAGGATAAGGGTAGCTGCTAGGCCAGGACGACAGGATCAGGGAGCAGGTCACCTCCTAGCGTGTCCCTAATTCTGACCCTGAATCCTAACCGTATGAGCCAACCCAGATGGTAGGAGGGCTCATACTCCGTAACCTAGGGTCCCTACTAGCCCTCAGGAAATCCCTGGACTATGAGCAGGGTAAGACGACCTGTTCCTCCTAGATACAGACGAACAGGAGTCTCACTGGCCAAGGAGCAAGGAGAGGGGAAACATATACAGCATATGGATATGGCAGGTGAGTTGAACCAGTACTACACCTACCTGCCACAGACACGCTGACTGGAACCCATGCACAAGTACTGATGTCCACACAAACACTAAGGAGACAGCACACACCACAAATCACACAGGTACCAGGACACCCATAGCTGCAAACAATATAGAGAGCATAAAAACATCTTCTTAACATCATAAATATATTTTTTGACCACAAGAGTGGCCCTCACTGATTAGATGGCATATAAAGACCAGGAGGATGACTCCAGCATAAAGCATGGTTGGAGTACCCCCCAGCTACAGGCGTCCAGCAGAAGCTAAATAGCCCAAGTAGCCACACCCACACACACATACTAGGAAAGGAGTTAACCCTTCCAACACCAGACGAGGAAAGTGTCACTTAAAGGGGAAATGCACACACAACTAAAATCCGTGCACACCAAACATAGAAAGTGAACACATTCAAACACACGTTGCCAGGTGCAGCCGCATGCCTTGACAGCAAGCCGCCTAGCAACCAGCTCAGGCTGCTACACTGCCAATGACATTATGTTGCCAGCGGCAACCACACGTGAGACAACATACTAACTGCCCTCACCTGCAGTAGACAACAAGCAGACCGCTGACAACTGCATGCGACACAAAGAGTCACGACCAAACCATAGTCGTGACACTGTGTCAGTGCTAGTCGGAGATTTCGACACCACAATATCGTTGAACTATATACTGCTTCCTATGAATTTGGTGATTTTATGAAAATATAATCCCAATACCAAAGAGGTTCGTTCATCCACCTTTATGAATGCTTGATCCTTTTGCTTAGAACACCCACAGAAATCATTTAGGTCTATTAGATAGTTTATTAGTCTATTAGAAGAATGGTGCTGAATGCTGATTTAATCACTGTTCCATTGACATAACATGGGTATTAATGCATACATGAACATGATTAATCACCCATTTAACATGTTTTCTAGGAAATGTTGCCTCTAGTGCAACGTAAAACATAACAATTGCTAAACTACCTATGGCCTTAAGGTGGCAGCACAATTCCCAGTACACTTCCAAACTCCAAAGCCATTCTAATGTCCGTTCAAGCTTGAAAATAATATCATGGATCTGTCAGGACTGTCTGGTAATAAATGGCATTTACCAGCAGATATCGTTAATAGTTAATTTAATGTTTAAATGTTAAAAAACACTATTTACCATTAGGTTGGTGTTATAAGGAATCTGTCATCTAAAAAATAATTTTAATCAGAGAGCATCTTGCTAAATACTGTTATCAGTTAGATGCTAGATGTTTTCACAAATTGCTCTGTAGGATGGATTTTGCATGTTCTTCTAGTAATGCAGATAACTGTACCGTAAAGTGCTGAAGAAATGTTCCTAGTACTGTTTCTATTGACATGATAACATGCTGCTTCCTGATCTCATTTTTTTTTTTTTACCACTGTAGTCAATGTTAAAACTGTTGTAAAACAAGATCTGGGCAACTTTAAAAGCAAAGTCACAACAGGCAGGAAATGGTGTATTCTAGGAAGTGCTGAATTTATAGTAACCTGTAAAGGGAGCTTACATAGTCACTAACTTTTCACACAAATCTGCATAAATCAATAGTACAAGCGACCATAAGAAATATTATATGTTTTATCAGTAAGAAATGTCTAGTTCTCCATTATGTCCATGAAATTGTTGCTGTGGCTGCTGAGGCTACTACTGCTTGTTGTATGAGAGACAGGTCACATTGGGTGGTGAAGGTCCTCCTGGTCAGACATGTAGGTGCAGGTATGTGCTTGCCGAGAGCTGCAGCAAGCTGTGTACACAGTGTATCCTGGCAATAAGATCACTTTAGCCTTCCTTTTGTTTACAAAAAATATTCCTCCATTTTGCTTTCATAGCTAGCATCTAAAAATGTGGCAATCCAGGAAGGATACCCTTGTCAGTATGTAAACAAACAAGCATACAGCTTGCCATTCTGGCCAGTATGACTAAGGACCCAGTACTTTCTTGGTTACCCCTCCCCCACTGAGATGATTGGGTGTCGTGTCCATTAGAGATGGTCTTGCGGTTCGCCCAGCTGTCGTTTTGCAGCGAACTTTGCGTAACTTTTGCCTAACATGCGAACATATGGAGATGTCCTCCAACGCCATATTCTTTTGCATTGCGCCCAACTTTGACCCATGGCATACACATCAGGTGGGACAGGACAGTCAATTGAGACGTTTCAGCACATGGACACACCTTCACCCTATAACAGAACCTCATCTGGCAACCATTTTACATTCTGTCTTTTGCCAGTGTAGGGAGAGGTTGCTTGGTGAAGCAGAGACAGACTGTTAGGGACAACAAACACTAGCTAATAGGGCCACAAAAGTCCTTTTAAGGACGGGTATAGGTGTGCTATTGATAGATGTGAAGAAATTTGTGGCACACCAGAAATAGTTTGATGCAATTTAATAAGTTAATTGATGTTTTACATCATTTCATATATTCATATGCTTAATACATCGGGCTAGAAACATAATTTAAGCTTGTAAAGCATGTGTAACGTGTCCCGACGTTTCGGTCATGTATCTGGCCTTTATCAAGGAATCTGTAATAATAATTGGCAAGGACCTACGTCCGGCTGAGGTCCTTACCAATTATTATTACAGATCCCTTGATAAAGGCCAGATACATGGCCGAAACGTCGGGACACATTACACATGCTATACAAGCTTAAATTATGCTTCTAGCCGGATGTATTAAGCATATGAATATATGAAATTATGTAAAACATCAATTAACTTATTAAATTGCATCAAACTATTTCTGGTGTGCCACAAATTTCTTCACTCTATTACGTGACGATTCTTCGTCCTCTGTGGGCACCCACTATCCACTTGGGTGTGCGGATCTCATTACTTTTTACTATTGATAGATGTGACATACTGAGGGGTGTGATATACTTATAATATACTTTATAACATAGAAAGCATATTATAGTGCATTTGCATTGTGCAGCAGTTCTGTGTGATTCTGCTGCAGTACCGCAGCTATATAGAGGGACAAACGCTATTGGAATAACTAATTGCAACTGGTGTGATATACCTGTTGCCCCCCCAAAAAAACTGATTGAGGGGTGTGATAGACCTATAGTATACTTTCTAACATAGAAAGTATATAGTGCATTTGTATTGTGTAGCAGTTGTGTGCGGTTCTGCTACGATACCGCAGGTATATAGAGGGACAAGCACTATTGGAACAACAATTTGCAATGGGTGTGATAAACCTGTTTCCCCCAAAAAAACTGATTGAGGGGTGCAATATACCTGTTTCCACAAAATACTGATTAAGGGGTTTGATATACCTGCTTCCACAAAAAACTGATTGAGGGTTGCGATATACCTGCTTCCACCAAATATTAATTGAGGCCTGCAATATACCTCTTCCACAAAATACTCATTGAGGGGTGTGATATACCTGCTTCCACCAAATATTGATTAAGGAGTTCTATATACCTGCTTCCACAAAATACATATTGAGGGGTGCGATATTGCTGCTTCCACAAAATATAAATTGAGAAGTGCAATATACCTGCTTCCACCAAATATTAAGGGGTTCTATATACCTGCTTCCATAAAATATTGATTGAGGGATGCAATATACCTGCTTCCACAAAATACTGATTGAGGGTATTGATATACATGGTTACACCAAATTTTGATTGAGGCCTACGTTATACCTGCTTCCGCAAAATACTGATTAAGGGGTTTTATATACCTGCTTCAACAAAATACAGATTGAGAGGTGCGATATAACTGTTTCCACCAAATATTGAATAAGGGGTTCTATATACTTGCTTCCACAAAATACTGATTTAGGGGTGCGATATACCTGCTTCAAAAAAATACTGATTAAGGGGTTTGATATATCTACTTCCACAAAATACTGATAAAGGGGTGCAATATACCTGCTTCCACAAAATACTGAATAAGGGATTTGGTATACTTGCTTCCACAAAATAAAAATTGATGGTTGTGATATACCTGCTTCCACCAAATATTGATTAGGGGTTCTATATACCTGCTTTCACAAAATACTGATTAAGAGGATTGATATACCTGCTTCCACCAAATATTGATTGAGGTCTGTGATACACCTGCTTCTGCAAAATACTAATTAAAGGGTTTGATATACCTGCTTCCACAAAATACAGATTGAGGAGTGCGATATACCTGTTTCCACCAAATATTGATTAAGGGGTTCTATATAACTGCTTCCACAAAATTATGATTGAGGGGTTCTATATAAATGCTTCCACCAAATAGTGATTGAGTGTTTTGATATACCTGCTTCCACAAAATACTGAATAAGGATATTGATATACCTTCTTCCACCAAATATTGATTAAGGCCTGCAGTACACATGCTTCAACAAAATAGTGATTGAGGGATTTGATATACCTGCTTCCACAAAATACTTGTCACGCCGGTGACAGGTTTGAGAAAGTCTGAAAGATTATCTGCACATTAGTTATCTGACAGCCTCTTTTGGTTTCACTTTGTCTGTGTGTTGCTGGTATGTCCACACCCCCTGTTCAGGTGTGGATCATGTGACCTCCACCTCCCCCTATTTTGTCTGACTTTATTCCTTGCTCTGGATAGCTTCATTGGTTGGAAGAGCTGGAGTGTGGTTCATGGTGAAGTCCTGTTCGTCCATCATCCATCAGCCTCAGAAGTTAAATGTTCCGCTTGTTGTGTTTTGTATTACCCCCACCTTAGTTTTTTACTAGGCCACAGCGAGACGCTGGTTCCTTCACCAGGGCAGGAGCGGGTTGTCTCTGCCCTGTCATTTCTATTAGGGCATCTGAGGGGAATCAGGGTTTTCTATGTTCCTGTGTATGGGCCTCTCTACAATCGAGAGGTGCCCATACGGATAGGAGTTAGGGCCAGGAGCAGGTTTTTTTTAGGTAGTGAACCTTTTCCTTCCATAGCGGTGAGGCTTAGTGTCTTTTCCCTTTCTTCTTGTTGTCTTTTGGTGTTCTCCCCTACAACATCCGTGACATTACTGATTGAGGGGTGCGATATACCTGATTCCACCAAATATTGATTAAGGGGTTCTATATACCTGCTTCCACAAAATACTGATTAAGGGGATTGATATACAGTTGCAAGAAAAAGTATATTAACCCTTTGGAATGATATGGATTTCTGCACAAATTGGTCATAAAATGTGATCTGATCTTCATCTAAGTCACAACAATAGACAATCACAGTCTGCTTAAACTAATAAAACACAAAGAATTAATTGTTACTATGTTTTTATTGAACACACCATGTAAACATTCACAGTGCAGGTGGAAAAAGTATGTGAACCCCTAGACTAATGACCTCTCCAAGAGCTAATTGGAGTGAGGTGTCAGCCAACTGGAGTCCAATCAATGAGATGAGATTGGAGGTGTTGGTTACAGCTGCCCTATAAAAAACACACACCAGTTCTGGGTTTGCTTTTCACAAGAAGCATTGCCTGATGTGAATGATACCTCGCACAAAAGAGCTCTCAGAAGACCTACAATTAAGAATTGTTGACTTGCATAAAGCTGGAAAGGGATATAAAAGTATCTCCAAAAGCCTTGCTGTTCATCAGTCCACAGTAAGACAAATTGTCTATAAATGGAGAAAGTTCAGCACTGCTGCTACTCTCCCTAGGAGTGGCCGTCCTGTAAAGCGCAGACTGCTCAATGAGGTGAAGAAGAATCCTAGAGTGCCAGCTAAAGATTTAAGTCTCTGGCATATGCTAACATCCCTGTTAGCGAATCTACGATACGTAAAACACTAAACAAGAATTGATTTCATGGGAGGATACCACAGAGGAAGCCACTGCTGTCCAAATAAAAATTGCTGCACGTTTACAGTTTGCACAAGAGCACCTGGATGTTCCACAGCAGTACTGGCAAAATGTTCTGTGGACAGATGAAACCAAAGTTAGGTTGTTTGGAAGAAACACACAACACTATGTGTGGAGAAAAAGAGGCACAGCACACCAACATCAAAACCTCATCCCAACTGTGAAGTATGGTGGTGGGGGAATCATGGTTTGGGGCTGCTTTGCTGCGCCAAGGCCTAGACGGATTGCTATCATCGAAGGAAAAATGAATTCCCAAGTTTATCAAGACATTTTGCAGGAGAACTTACGGTCATCTGTCCACCAGCTGAAGCTCAACAGAAGATGAGTGTTGCAACAGGACAGCGACCCAAAGCATAGAAGTAAATCAACAACAGAATGGCTTAAACAGAAGAAAATACGCCTTCTGGAGTGGCCCAGTCAGAGTCTTGACCTCAACCCAATTGAGATGCTGTGGCATGACCTCAAGAAAGCGATTCACACCAGACATCCCAAGAATATTGCTGAACTGAAACAGTTCTGTAAAGAGGAACAGTCAAGAATTACTCCTGACCGTTGTGCACGTCTGATCTGCAACTACAGGAAACGTTTGGTTGAAGTTATTGTTGCCAAAGGAGGTTCAAACAGTTGTTAAATCCAAGGGTTCACATACTTTTTCCACCTGCACTGTGAATGTTTACATGGTGTGTTCAATAAAAACATGGTAACATTTAATTCTTTGTGTGTTATTAGTTTAAACAGACTGTGATTGTCTATTGTTGTGACTTAGATGAAGATCAGATCACATTTTATGACCAATTTGTGCAGAACTCTATATCATTCCGAAGGGTTCACATACTTTTTCTTGCAACTGTACCTGCTTTTACAAAATACTGATTAAGGGGATTGATATACCTGCTTCCACCAAATATGGATTGAGGACTGTGATACACCTGCTTCCACAAAATACTGATAATGGGGATTGATATACGGGCTTCCACCAATTATTGATTGAGGCCTGTGATATACCTGCTTCCACAAAATACTGATTAAGGTGTTTGATATACCTGCTTCCACAAAATACTGATTGAGGAGTGTAATATACCTGATACCACCAAATTTTGATTAAGGGGTTCTATATACTTGCTTCCACAAAATACTGAGTTAGGAGTTTGATATACCTGCTTCCAACAAATACTAATTGAGGCCTGCTATACACCTGCTTCCTCAAAATACTGATTATGGGGATTGATATAACTGCTTTAAAAAAATACTGATTAAGGTGATTGATATACCTGCTTCCACCAAATATTGATTGAGGCCTGCGATACACCAGGTTCCACAAATTACTGATTAAGGGGTTTTGAATGCCTGCTTCGGCAAAATACTGATTGAGGGGTGCGATATATCTGCTTCCACCAAATATTGATTGAGGCCTATGATACACCTGCTTCCACAAAATAATGATTAAGGGGTTGGATATTCCTGGTTCCACCAAATATTGATTGAGGCCTGCGATATACCTGCTTCCACAAAATACATATTAAGGGGATTGATATACCCTCTTCCACCAAATACTAATTGCGGCCTGCGATACACCTGCTTCCACAAAATGCTGATTAAAGGGGTTTGATATAACCGCTTCCACCAAAAAATGATTTAGCTCTGCGATACACCTGCTTCCACAAAATACTGATTGAGGGGTGCAATATACCTGCTTCCACCAAATATTGATTGAGGCCTGCGATACACCTGCTTCCACAAAATAATGATTAGGGGATTGATATACCTGCTTCCACCAAATATTGATTGAGGCCTGCGATACACCTGCCTCCACGAAATACTGATTGAGGGGTGTGATATACCTGCTTCCTCCAAATATTGATTGAGGCCTGCGATACACCTGCTTCCACAAAATAATGATTAAGGGGATTAATATACCTGCTTCCACCAAATATTGATTGAGGCCTGCGATACACCTGCTTCCACAAAATACTTATTGAGGGGTGCGATACACCAGCTTCCACCAAATACTGATTGAGGCCTGCGATATACCTGCTTTCACAAAAATTGCTCTTCTCTATGGACTTTGGCACAGGGAAATTTTGAAAATGACAGGCAGAGGAAGAGGCAGGCCATTCCGCAGGGTTGGTAGGTGTCTGGCAGGTGCACCAGGCCGGAGCCTAAGTATGAACTTGGAGAAGGTGCGTGCAATTATGTCAAAGGACACACCAGAGTTGGTTGAGTGGCTCACTCAGCCTTCCACTTCTGCACCCTCCTTATCCTCCACTTGAGTTTGAGGAATTATTTTACCATCCATTCCTAGACCTTACCAATTCACAATAATTCTTGGCATCGGATAAGGAAGAGAAGGTAGCAACGACCACCAACCAGCAATCTGACGACAGTACCCAGATCAGCCCAAGAAGGGTGGCCCCCGCTGTTGCTGCCTACTCCGAGATCTCTAATGTCAGTGGTGGTGAAGGTGACGATGATGAAGTGTCGATGGACGTCACATGGTTGCCCATGAGTGAGGAAGAGGAGGCGAGTTCAGAGGGAGAGACGGAGCAACAGATAGGGAGGAGAAGAAGGATAAGCAGGCAGAACTCGCAGTGCACATGAGGCAAAAAACACAATGCAAATGTATCTGGAGCGAGCCACATACCATGCACGGTCACATCTGGCGCTGCCAGGACGCCGACACATGGCTCTACAGTGTGGGCTTTTTTTAACGTGTCAGCTGCTGACAATAGTGTTGCCATTTGCAGCCTGTGCTGTCAAGGCATAAGTCGCAGTAAGCCCAACACTCACCTAGGGACGACCACCTGGCACCTGGCCTCCCATCACCAAGCCCAGTGGGAGTAACGCCGTCAGAACCCACAAAGCCATTCCTGGTGCTCCACGTCCTGCCTCTTCTCCTCATTCCACTCATTCGTCCTCCACCTTCCACCGTGCCGTCATCGCATTAATCTGGCAGAAGGCAGGCTTCCGTGGCCCAAATGTTTGAGTGTAAAAAGTTGATGACGCCGGATAACCCCCTTATAGTGTTGATCGAGCACCAAAGTGCTCGGGTGCTCGGGTGGAACCCATCGGGATGCTCGGGTGCTCTACTGAGCACCTGAGAACAATGGAAGTCAATGGGAGAACCGGAGCATTAAACCAGGCACCCCCTGCTGTGAAAAGGGGAGGTTGTCTGGTTCATAGAAAAAGGTCAGAAATTGATGGAAACACCACAGAAATGGTTAGGGAACAGTATGGAGAGGATGTGTGGATGCATCTTGGACTTCCAGGTCGCTGCTGGGAATGATGTTATCTGAGTAGTACAAGAATAAAATAAAAAGCTAAGAGGCCGTGTTTTGCGGCGTCGTACACAGTATAATGTGGTACAGTTTAGACAGAATAATGGGTAAAAAAGTTTTTTGTGTTTTAAAAAAATACCGACATATATATTAAAATATTGTGGTATCATAGGTAAGTTTACTCACTTCACGAGGGGTAAACCGCCCCCCTCGTGAAGTGAGTAAACTTACCTATGATACCACAATATTTTAATATATACAGGTCTTTCTCAAAGAATTAGCATATTGTGATAAAGTTCATTATTTTCTGTAATGTACTGATAAACATTAGACTTTCATATATGTTAGATTCATTACACACCAACTGAAGTAGTTCAAGCCTTTTATTGTTTTAATATTGATGATTTTGGCATACAGCTCATGAAAACCCAAATTTCCTATCTAAAAAAATTAGCATATTTCATCCGACCAATAAAAGAAAAGTGTTTTTAATACAAAAAAAGTCAACCTTCAAATAATTATGTTCAGTTATGTACTCAATACTTGGTCGGGAATCCTTTTGCAGAAATGACTGCTTCAATGCGGCGTGGCATGGAGGCAATCAGCCTGTGGCACTGCTGAAGTGTTATGGAGGCCCAGGATGCTTCGATAGCGGCCTTAAGCTCATCCAGTGTTGGGTCTTGCGTCTCTCAACTTTCTCTTCCCAATATCCCACAGATTCTCTATGGGGTTCAGGTCAGGAGAGTTGGCAGGCCAATTGAGCACAGTAATACCATGGTCAGTAAACCATTTACCAGTGGTTTTGGCACTGTCAGCAGATGGAAGCATGAAGTGCTCCAAAATCTCCTGATAGCTAGCTGCATTGACCCTGCCCTTGATAAAACACAGTGGACCAACAACAGCAGCTGACATGGCACCCCAGACCATCACTGACTGTGGGTAATTGACACTGGACTTCAGGCATTTTGGCATTTCCCTCTTCCCAGTCTTCCTCCAGACTCTGGCACCTTGATTTCCGAATGACATGCAAAATTTGCTTTCATCCGAAAAAAGTACTTTGGACCACTGAGCAACAGTCCAGTGCTGCTTCTCTGTAGCCCAGGTCAGGCGCTTCTGCTGCTGTTTCTGGTTCAAAAGTGGCTTGACCTGGGGAATGCGGCACCTGTAGCCCATTTCCTGCACACGCCTGTACACGGTGGCTCTGGATGTTTCTACTCCAGACTCAGTCCACTGCTTCCGCTGGTCCCCCAAGGTCCTTCTCCACAATCTTCCTCAGGGTCCGGTCACCTCTTCTCGTTGTGTAGCGTTTTCTGCCACACTTTTTCCTTCCCACAGACTTCCCACTGAGGTGCCTTGATACAGCACTCTGGGAACAGCCTATTCGTTCAGAAATTTCTTTCTGTGTCTTACCCTCTTGCTTGAGGGTGTCAATGATGGCCTTCTGGACAGCAGTCAGGTCGGCAGTCTTACCCATGATTGCGGTTTTGAGTAATGAACCAGGCTGGGAGTTTTTAAAAGCCTCAGGAATCTTTTGCAGGTGTTTAGAGTTAATTAGTTGATTCAGATGATTAGGTTAATAGCTCGTTTAGAGAACCTTTTCATGATATGCTAATTTTTTTAGATAGGAATTTTGGGTTTTCATGAGCTGTATGCCCGAATCATCAATATTAAAACAATAAAAGGCTTGAACTACTTCAGTTGGTGTGTAATGAATCTAAAATATATGAAAGTCTAATGTTTATTAGTACATTACAGAAAATAATGAACTTTATCCCAATATGCTAATTTTTTTAGAAGGACCTGTATGTCGGTATTTTTTTAAAACACAAAAAACTTTTTTACCCATTATTCTGTCTAAACTGTACCACATTATACTGTGTACGACGCCGCAAAACACGGCCTCTTAGGCACTCGAGACTGTATGCAGTGATCCCACTTTTATGTACAATCTTTTTATCTTTTTATTCTCTCTGCAGAATTTATATATGTGTACCACTTGCTCTTTTTATGCAGATTTTTTACATACATGTATGTATATATATACATTTTTTTCCTATACATTTGATATCCCTATACACATCACTATACCATCCCCACTCCTACAAATATAACGTGAATGAAAACCTATTACACACGTAAGCAGCACAACACAAATCCACCATTTTTAAATCCACCACTACTGGCGCCCAAAAGGGTTTATAAAAAAATAGGCGAGATTTGGAGGGTATCCCTACCCACCAGTCCCCCTTTTTGGCTCACTACCTTATCCCACACAGGCAGACATCCTTGTCGACCTGACTAAACCCGGAGCAGCCTCTAGCACCTAGTACCCAACTTTCTTTCCACCCCACTCCTATCTACCCGAGGCGCCTCAAGTCTTTCAGATCTAGTGGAAACCCATTCTAAGAGATCCGTCTGACCCTCATACTTTCTCTCTCTCTCTCTTATATCTGAGTAGTACGCCACTTTTACAGACTGACAATATTAAAGCACAAAACCAAAGATAAAATCAATTCTAGGGGAAAAATTGTTAGGGAACATTACTTCCTATATATTTACTTGTATATAAAGTGTAAGTGCTGACAGAAATTACAAGGAAGAGGCACTCCGATACAACCTGTATATCACATAATGAAGTGCCTCATTAGCATTGTGGTACAATTGTTCAGGTAAAAGGACTCTTACACTCATAAAGCGAAAGGGCTTCCAAAAATTACAAAGAACCGGCACTCCAATACACCCTTTTTTACACATATAGGAGGGCATCATACACCCTTGAAAAATTATGATCGATGATCTGCTGGTGACCCTCAAAAACTTTAGGACAAAGGGCCTGCTGGGGACCCTCCAAAACATTATGGGTAAGGGCCTGCTGCTGAGCTGACCATCTAAAACATTAGGGGTGTGGGGCTGCTGCAGAGCTAACTCTCTAAAACATTAGGGGCTAGTGCCTGCTGCTGATCTGAGCATCAAAAAAATTATGGACGAGTGTCTGCTGCTGAGCTAACCATTGAAAAATATCATGGGCAAGTGCCTGTTGCATAGCTAACCATTGAAAAAATTATGGGCAAGGGCCTGCTGGTGAGCTGACACTTTAAAACATTACATGCTAGGGCCTGCAGGTGAACTGACCCTCAAAAACATTATATGCAAGCTCCTGTTGGTAAGCTGATCCTCTAAAACATTATATACAAGGACCTGCCGGTGAGCTGACCCTATAAAAGTTTGTAGGTGAAGGCCTGCTAGTAAGCTTACCCTCTAAAACATTATATGCAAGGGCCTGTAGGTGAGCTGACCCTCTAAAATATTGTAGGTGAGGGCCTGCTGTTGAGCTGACCCTCTAAAATATTATATGCGAGGGTCTGCAGGTAGGCCGACCCTCTAAAAGATTGTAGGTGAGGGCCTTCTGGTGAACTGACCATCTAAAACATTAAATGCGAGGGCCTACAGGTGAAATGACCCTATAAAAGATTGTAAGTGAGGGCCTGCTGATAAGTTAACCCTCTAAAAGATTACATGCAAGAACCTGCAGGTGAGTTGGCCCTATAAAAGATTGTAGGTGGGGGCCTGCTGTTTAGCTGACCCTCAAAAATATTATATGTGAGGGCCTGCAGGTGATCTGACCCTCTAAAATATTGTAGGTGAGGGCCTGCTGTTGAGCTGACCCACTAAAATATTATATGCGAGGGTCTGCGGGTAAGCCGACCCTCTAAAAGATTGTAGGTGATGGCCTGCTGGTGAGCTGACACTCTAAAACATTTTATGCCAGGGCCTACAGGTGAGCTAACCCTCTAAAATTTTGTAGATGAGGGCCTGCTGGTAAGCTGACCCTCTAAAACATTATATGCGAGGGCCTACAGGTGAGCTGACCTTCTAAAAGATTGTAGGTGAGGGCCTTCTGGTGAACTGACCATCTAAAACATTATATGCGAGGGCCTGCAGGTGAACTGTCCCTATAAAAGCTTGTTATTGAGGGCATGCTGGTGAGCTGACCCTCTAAAACATTATATGCAAGAGCCTGCAGGTGAGCTAACCCTCTAAAAGATTGCATGTGAGGGCCTGCTGGTGAGATGAGATATAAAACATTATATGCGAGGGCCTGCAGGTGAGCTGACCCTTTAAAAGATTGTAGGTGATAGGCTTGCTGGTGAGCTGACCCTCTACAACATTATATGCGTATGCGAGGGCCTGCAGGTGAGCTGGCCCTCTAATAGATTGTAGGCGAGGGCTTGCTGTTGAGTTGACCCTCTAAAATATTATATGCGAGGGCCTGCAGGTGAGCTGACCCTCTAAAAGATTGTAGGTGAGGGCCTGCTGGCGAGCTGACCTCTAAAACATTACATGTGAGGGCCTGCAGGTGGGCTGGCCCTCTAAAAGAATGTAGGTGAGAACCTGCTGGTGAGCTGACTCTCTATAACATTATATGCGAGGGTCTGCAGGTGAGCTGACCCTCTACAACATAAGGAGCAAGGCCAGACTAATAATCATGTTGATATGATGGAAGAGGAGTAGATGGAGAACGAGAAAAGGAAGATTGAACCATATACCCTTTTATTGTGGTGAAAGGGATGCATAGGAATACAGTGTATTCAGTACATTATAAAAAAAAACATGTAAAGTGCCTTTATATTCAGCCGCATTCCTCTGGTGGAGTAGAGAAGTCAGGGGCAATCAAGGCCTTGTTTATTTTTTATAAGAGTCAACCTGTCAGCATTTTCAGGTGACAGGCGGATGCACTTATCAGTAGGGTTGAGCGAACCCAAACTGTAAACTGTAAACATTTTCGTAAAAGTTTGGTTTCAAGTTCGGTGTTCGGTGATTTAATGGCGCTTTTTGAAAGGATGCAGGGCAGCCAATCAACAAGCGTTTAACTAGTGTGCCCTTAGAATCCATCACAGCAATGCCTACTAATGGCATGGCTGTGCTTGGCGAAGTGCAGCATGTGACCCAGCCTCTATATAAGCTGGAGTCACGTAGCGCCGCATGTCACTCTGCTCTTACTAGTTCTAGGGATAGGATGCTGCTGCTGTGAGGGAGAGATTAGGAAAGACTCTGATATCTGCACTTGGTGTGAAGTCAGCGATCTACAGTGTTTTTTTGTTTTGGTGGTGCAATGCAACATTTTTGTACCATGCCCTAAGCCCAGTGAGACTGAAAAAAAAGTTTTAATACGTCTGTTAGTTAGGTGGGCCTCGGTGGATATTTTGTGCAACAGCAGTGCATATGTGCCAGGGAGAATCATTTAATCTTGTTTTTGTAGTTCAGTGGCTGACATACACTCATTTTTAAAGTGCACCTGCGCTGCATACGCACTAGGGAAAGGGAAAATAATACCGTCTGTGAGTTCAGGGACCGAGAGGGTGACATATCCCAATTTTTTTCTGTAAAGTACCCCTGTGCTGCATTTCTGAGAGTGAAATATGATCAATTAAATCCATCTGTTCCATTGTGGGGTGACATATTTACATTTTTTGTTGTAAAGTACCTCTGAGGCCTGCACATGTGACAGGCAGATAGTGTTGAGCGTGAAATATCCCACACAGGGATACAGGAAATATATTCGTTATTTAGAATATTCGCATTCTTTTCCAATCTGTACAGTTATTCGCATACTCCTCCCCGACAAGTGTCCCCGTCACCATAGGAACACCTGTGGGTTAGAAAATACCATTAGATTAGAGTTTTCCGTGAGATCGTGAAAACTCAGATGCGATGGTATATTCTAACCCACAGGGGTTCCCATGGTGACGGGGACGTTTGTCGGGGAGGAGTATGCCAAAGTGGAATAACAGTACAGATTTAAAAAAAAAAAAAGACAAATATTCTAAATAACGAATATGTTCGCTATATTGCTATAACTTAGTTTTTTAGAATATTCGTAATATTTGGCATATTCTAAAACACAAAGTTATAGCAATATAGTGAAAATTCGTGAAATACACATATAGACTGCAATTTAGCTAATATAGTGCTATAGTATATTTTTTTTCATAGTGCAAATTTTTTCCAAATCTGAACTTCAGAAGAGACAAAAAAATGAGACTATAAAAAATACTATAGCATTATATTAGCTAAATTGCAGTCTATAGGTATATTTTACAAATATTCGCTATATCGCTATTACTTCTTTTTTAGAATATTCGTCATATTCTAAAACCAAAGTTATAGCAATATAGCGAATATTCATGAAATACACATATAGACTGCAATCTAGCTAATATAGTGCTATAGTATTTTTTTTTTCTTAGTGTACATTTTTTCCAAATCTGAACTTCAGAAGAGACAAAAAAAATTAGACTATAAAAAAAATACTATAGCACTATATTAGCTAAATTGCAGTCTATATGTGTATTTTACTAATATTTGCTATATTGCTTTAACTTTGTTTTTTAGAATAATCGTACTATTCTAAAACAAGAATATATAGCAATATAGCGAATATTGGTAAAATACACATATTAGCCATAGCCATAGCCAACCAATAGGAAAATTGCCTTATACAGTTAAAATAACCCCACAATACGAGAATAATTAAATTGCATATTATTCACGATAAATAGAATAATGACGAATATTCGATTTCGACGAATATAAGACGAATATTCAATCGAATATTCGCGAAATATTGCGAAATCTAATATGGCACCTCCCACTCATCACTACAAGCAGGCACATAAATTCAGCAAATCCATCTGTTCCATTGTAGTGGTGACATATCCAACATTTTTAATGTTAAAAACCCCTGTGCTTCATTTGTGAGAGTGAAATATAATCACAGTTAAATCCATCTGTTTCATTTAGGGATTAAAAAAACCTTTTTTTGGGGCAATAAAGTACCTTTTTGCCCTGTGCTGCATTTCTGACAGGCCAATAAAACCGCCAAATACTGCAGTTACATTTTTTTGGTGAAATATTCAATTTTTTGTTTCTATAAAGTACATTTGTGGCCTACCTGCGCTCCTGTCAGTCAAATAAAACCATTAAATATCTGTTACATTTTTGGACTTCAAATTCCCATTTTTGAGTGTAAAGTACCTCTGAGGCCTGCACATGTGACAGGCAGACACATAAATTCAGCAAATCCATTTGTTCCATTGTAGGTGTGATATATCCAACATTTTTTATGTTAAAAACCCCTGTGCTTCATTTGTGAGAGTGAAATATAATCACAGCTTAATCCATCTGTTTCATTTAGGGTTAGAAAAAACTTTTTGAGGAGCAATAAAGAACCTTTTTGCCCTATTCTGCATTTCTGACAGTCCAATAAAACCGCCAAGCGTTGCAGTGTCATTTTTAGGTGAACATTTTTTTTTTTTTTTGCTATAAAGTACATTTGCGGCCTACCCTGCGTTCCTGCGGCCTACGCTGCGTTCTGAGGCCTGCATATGTGACAGGCAGGCACATAAATTCAGCAAATCCATCTGTTCAATTGTAGGGGTGACCTATCCAGCATTTTTTATATTAAAAACCCCTGTGCTTCATTTGTGAGAGTGAAATATAATCACAGTTAAATCCATCTTTTTCATTTAGTTAAAAAAAAAAATTTTTTGGAGGGGGGCAATAAAGTACCTTATTTTTTTTTCCCTTTGCTGCATAGCAGACCTGGCAATAAGTTTAAGAAATGTGTCTGTTCCATTTCTGGATGACATTAACCCATTTTTCCCTTTAAAAAAAAACCTGCTCTGCCTAGGTGACAGGGTCCTAAATTTCTAAAATTCGTTGGGTGACATTAACCCATTTTGGCCATCAAAAAACCCCTGCTCTGCATTGTTCACAAGGAACTTAATTTATTAAAAACGTCTGTTACTTTGGTGGGTAACCGCAAAAAATTACGGAGAGCGTCAAACAAGGGTTGTGGTGCTGCTGATGTTGGTGGAGCTCCTGTTGCAGGGAGAGGACGTGGTCGATCTGTGCCAGGTACATGCCCAAGCTTCAGCCTTATTTGGTAGGGCTGAATGCGGCTCTACGAATGGTGAGGCCAGAACAAGTACAGGCGATAGTAGATTGCGTGGCTGACAGTGCCTCAAGTTCCTTCACATTGTCTCCAACCCAGTTCCATGCTGAAAGATCAGAGTTGGCACCTGCAGCCCATGGCCAGAGGCAGGGCCGGCCTTAGGTGTTCAGGCGCCCTGTGCGAGCTAACCTTGTGGCGCCCCCCCCCCCCCCCCAAAAAAAAAAAAAAAACACTGCTTGTTGCTGGCATCATGGCATAGGCTGGCTGACTATCCAACCAAGTAGTTACCAGCCCTCACACCCCAAAGGCCGGTGTAATGTTATACTTCCCTAGTTCGTGAGATTTCCCTACCCTCATCACTTCCGGTCGCACCGGACATGACGTGAGGAGGTGTGCAGCGCCGCGCAGGCGCACAACGACAGGTTAGGGAAATTTCACAGCAGAGTGTGCATGCGCCAGGAGCCTTGCCGGCGGTTAGGGTAGGGAAAAACTATGGGCCAATGCGCAGGCGCAGTGATCGGATGGATGTTCTCAGTTATTAATACTACATTGGAAACAAATTTTCTCAGCTGGACACCGGCCGACACTGCGCATGCACCGGGAGCCTCACCAGCGGTTAGGGAAGGGAAAAATTTACGTACGGGCCAGTGCTTTTTCCCTACCCTAACCGCTGGTGAGGCTCCCAGCGCATGCGCAGTGTCGGCCGGTGTCCAGCTGAGAAAATTCGTTTCCAATGTAGTATTAATAACTAAACAACTAAAACAATTCCCCCCCTCCCTTGTCACTCTCATTATTCCCCCCCCTCTCCCTTGTCACTCTCATTATTCCCCCCCCCTCTCCCTTGTCACTCTCATTATTCCACCCTCCCTCCCTTGTCACGCTCATTATTTCCTCCCCCCTTGTCACTCTCATTATTTCCCCTCCCTCCCCCCTTGTCACTCTAATTATTTCCCCCCTCCCTCCTTGTCACTCTCATTATTCCCCCCCCCTCTCCCTTGTCACTCTCATTATTCCACCCTCCCTTGTCACGCTCATTATTTCCCCTCCCTCCCTCCCCCCCCTCCCCCCCTTGTCACTCTAATTATTTCCCCCCCTCCCTCCTTGCCACTCTCATTATTCCCCCCCTCTCCCTTGTCACTCTCATTATTCCACCCTCCCTCCCTCGTCACGCTCATTATTTCCTCCCCCCTTGTCACTCTCATTATTTCCCCTCCCTCCCCCCTTGTCACTCTCATTATTTCCCTCCTCCCTCCCCCCTTGTCACTCTAATTATTTCCCCCCCTCCCTCCTTGTCACTCTCATTATTTCCCCCCCATCACTCTCATTATTTCCTCCCCCCTCCCCCCTTGTCACTCTCATTCTACTCCCACCTCCACCTCTAGTGTAGTGTGGCCGAGCTCTGTTCGATCCGCGGTACAGGAGCATTTGTTTCCTGTACCCGGCCGGACTGACAGGAAGTGCACACTAAGTGAGCACTTCCTGTCAGTCCGGCCGGGTACAGTAAACAAAAGCTCCTGTACCGCGGATCGAACAGAGCTCGGCCACGCTACATTAACAGCACACAGCAGGCGCAGGCAGGATTCTTTAGAGCGGCAAGCGCTCAGCCTCAGCCACTCAGGCGGCGCAGAATGAGGGGCGCCGCCAGCCGCCCGAACTTATATAAGCAACTTTTTTTTTTTTTTAAACCGCAACGGGCGCCGGGCGCCCCCTGCTGAATACAGGGGAGGGGGAGATGGAGGGTGCGGGGGGCCCGCCCTGTGGGAAAACATAAGTGCCGCCTCGCCTGCCCATATTACATTGCGAGTTGTCGGCCGCCCGGCGCCCCTGTTGCTATGGCGCCCTGTGCGGCCGCACAGCCCGCACACCCCAAAGGCCGGCTGCTAAAACTTTACAGACCCAAAAGTCCTTTAAAGGACCGTTGTGTGTGGCAGCAATGTCTATTTTAGGCGCATCCTGCGCTAAATAGCGTGCAATAGTTAGGCCACTGCAGACAGCGACATTATCTGCTCTACATCTCCTATATAACGTGTGCGCATCCCAAAAATATCTGTGACATCCAGTGCACTTTTTCCGTAAACGGTGTTAGCTGCGGACAGTGATATTAGCTGCGCTACATCTCCTGTGTAAAGTGCGCGCATCCAAAAAATATCAGTGACATCTAGTGTCCTTTTCCCGTAGACGGTGTCCGCTGCGGACAGTGATATTACCCGGGGTACATCTCCTGTGTAACGTTTCCACATCCAAAATACCTGTGACATTCCCTGTAATTTTATATTAGCCGCTGCTGAAATCAGGAAAAGTTATCCAAAAGAAATCCCAGCAGTCGTGTCTTGTATAATCGTGATGTTTTATTCCATCAAATCAAGCCAGCCAGGACGCGTTTCGGCAAGCATGCCTTTATCAACAGGTGAAGGTATACTTAAGTGGACAGGTATATATAGAGAGATAATACCAAAGGTGTAAATAATACCAAAGGGGCCAAAGGTGTAAAAAATTTAACAATGTCAAACAACAATATATCAGAAGCGAACAAACAGTATGCACGTTACCAAATATCTTAATTGAACATAACAGACCATATTTTCCGGTGTATGATCCCTCAATGGATAATAGAAGTCTGAAAAAAATAATAAAATATATAAATAAATCAGATATGCATAATCTCATAATCTCTGTTGAGGCCCCTTGGATGCAGAGTATCCAACTTATGGATCCAGTAGGCCTCTCTACGTAATAACAGTTTTTTCATGTCTTCACCCCTCCTAGGTCTTTTAACCTGTTCCAATACCTGGAACCTAAGCTGGGCTATACTATGTCTGCACCAATCAAGAATAGTTAGGCCGCTGCAGACAGCGACATTATCTGCGCTACATCTCCTGTGTAACGTGTGCGCATCCCAAAAATATCAGTGACATCCAGTGTACTTTTTTCGTAGACGGTAACTGCTGCAGACAGTGACATTACCTGGGGTACATCTCCTGTGTAACGTTTCCACATCTAAAATACCTGTGACATTCCCTGTAATTTTATATTAACCGCTGCTGACATCAGCGACATTATCTGCGATATTTCTCCTGTGCAACTTTTCAGAGTCCAAAATACCTGTGACATTCCCTGTAATTTTATATTAGCCGCTGCAGGCAGCGACATTATCTGTGCTACATCTCCTGTGTAACGTGTGCGCATCCCAAAAATATCAGTGACATCCGGTTTACTTTTTCAGTAGACGGTGTCCACTGCGGACAGTAACATAACCTGGGGTACATCTCCTGTGTAACGTTTCCACATCCAAAATGCCTTTGACATTCCCTGTAATTTTATATTAGCCGCTGCTGACATCAGTGACAGTATCCCTGATATTTCTAATGTGTATCTGTTCCACAATCAAAATACTTATGACATTCCCTGTAATTTCATATTAAACGCTGCTGACAACAGCAACATTATCCGCTGTATTTCTCCTGTGTAACTTTTCCGAATCCAAAATACCTGGTCCTGGGAGCGCCAGATGTGAACTTGCATGGTGGATGTTTTGTTCCAGATACATTAGCAGTCTGTGCACTTTAGGTTCTGCCTGCTTCTCCTCCATATCTGCTGCTCCGTCTCTCCCTCTGAACTCCCCTCCTCTTCCTCTCTTGTGGGCACCCACGTGACATCCATCGACACGTCATCATCGGATTTGTCTCCTTCACCACCACTGACATTAGAGATCGCGGAGAAGGCAGCAACAGCGGGAACCACCCTCCTTGGGCTGATCTAGGTACTGTCGTAAGACTGCTGGGTGGCGACCGTTGATACCTTCTCTTCCTGATTCGATGCCAAGAATGGCTGCGCATTGGTAAGGTCTTGGAATGTATGGGAAAATAATTCCTCTGACTTGATCGGAGGGAATATGTTGGTGGTGGTGGTGTCTTTGGGGGTGGACACAACAGAGAGTGAAGAGGGTGCAGATAGAGAGGATAAGGAGTGTGCAGAAGCGGAAGGCTGAGTGAGCCACTCAACCAAGTCTGGTGCGTCCTTTGACGTAATCGCACGCACCTTCTGCAACTTCCCACTTAGGCTCCGGCCTGGTGCACCTGCCCGACCCCTACCACCCCTGTGGAATGGCCTGCCTCTTCCTCCGCCTGTAATTTTCAAAATGACCCTGTGACAAAAGTCCCTATAGAAGAGCAGTATTTGTGGAAGAAGGTATATCACACCCCTGCCTCATTCAGTTTTTTGGGGGGCAACTGATAAATCATACCAGTAGATATTATTGGTTCCAATAGTGTTTTTGACTCTGTGTAGGTGCGGTAATACAGCAAAACCGCTGAGAAATTCTGCACTACCTAAATGCACTATATAGAATGTATATTATTGGTATATAAAACCCCTGTTTCAATCAATTTTTTTGGGGGCAACTGGTATATCACACCAGTAGAAATTATTTCTTCAAATAGTGTTTTTCCCTTGGTGTAGATGCGGCGATGCAGCAAAACCGCATACAAATGATGCGCTACTTAAATGCACTATATAGAAAGTATATTATTGGTATATAAAATCCCTGCTTCAATTAGTTTTTTTTTTGGGGGGGGGGGGGCAACTGGTAAATCACACCAGTAGAAATTATTTCTTCAAATACTGTTCGTTACTCTGTGTAGATGCGGTGACGCAGCAAAACCACACACAACTGCTGCACAATACAATTGCACTATAATATACTTTCTATGTTAGAAAGTATATTATAAGTATATTACACCCCTCAGTATATTGCACCTATCGATAACACTTCCAATACCAGTCCTTAAAAAGACTTTTGTGGCCCTATTAGCTAGCGATTTGTGTCCCTAACAGCCTGTCCCTGCTCCTCATAGCAACCTCTTCCTACACTGGCAAAAGACTAAATGTAAAATGGTGCCCAGATCAGGTTTATTTATAGGGTAGGGGGTATGTCCGTGTGCTGAAATGTCTCAATTGGCTGTCCTGTACCACCTGATGGATGTGTCATGGGTCAAAGTTCTTCACAATGTAAACGAATATGCCGGGCGCGTATATCACCATATGTTCGCATGTTCGGCGAATAGCAAACGAGCAAAGTTCACCGTGAACAGACTGCCGGGCATATCGCAAGGCCATCTCTAACACCAAACCGTTCATCAAAAGACCTCTTTATTTATGCTTGTCATATAAGTACAGGCAGTACATCCGGATCGCAGCCGAGTCCAGCAGTTGCTAGCACACTCTGACAGTGTTACCTTACACTGTCTGCCTTTCCTCCAGACTGAGACACACCTAATATCCAGCAGCAGGATAAAATAGGATCCCTGGACATGAGCATGCCTCAAGTGCCGGACTGGAACCTGGGGAATAGGCACCCACCCAACACATTGCCTGTTCCCAGTAAAAGCCCGCCCTGAACTAGCTGAACCATCTATACTATCTATATGGTGTCCCCCAACTACTTTAGTGGACACCTGGACTAGGGCTTTTACTCCACCAAGGTGGGATACCTTGGTGACACATTCCTGGTATAAGCAAGCTGCTTTAGAATACTTCCTGCAGCATTCTGGGTGACACATATCTCCCCTCATAAATGACTCCTATCACCACCTCACAATATAGATATATATATGTGGGCGTATTAACTGCCCATTTATACCCCCAATTATATCTATCTATATATATATATATCTATATATATATATATTAGAGGTGGGACGAATAACATTTTTATCGAATCCGAAAAGGTTCTCGAATATATTGAATCTTTCAAATCTTGAATCCTGTACATAAGAATTGTGTGAACGGTGTAAGAAACAAAGTGAGCCAAACTCAATATTCTTTTAATATGAAAAAATAAAGAGTAAGACGGAGCATCGCTGATGAAAAGAGGTAAAGCATGACTGGGTACATAGATATATACGCTGAATATCGCTAAATACATTGGTCCATAGACAAAACATAGCTGGGTCCATACATAAACAGAACATACATTAAAGAGCGACAGGCACTCAACTACTGAAACAACACTGAGAGGTTTAGATATAAAATTTAAATTTAAATTTATTATGGTACTACCTAAAAAAGTGTATAATAGTGTATTGTATATCAATGATACATAGAACAAAATATATTAATTAAGACAATTACTAGCAAAGAATAAAAACATTAGAACATTAGAATGTGCCCCTAAACTGTTCCTACACCGTGAAACAGAAAGGTTTTGTTACACTGCAAGGTGGACTTATATACGTGATTTCTATCCACCAACAGTGTAGTCCACATACAGTTACTTGTAGTTAATGTGCATACAGTTGATTCCCCTTTACAAGGGATAGCTTGGTGTCAGCCAAAGGGTATGCTATCAACCGGATAGGTGTGGAAAAGTTGGTGTTAGTACACTCTTACAGTCAAACCATATGCTGGTACACCTTGACTATTGGCAGGTCAGAATGTTCGATCTGGTAGTTAGGAGCTAAAGTGCCTGTTTGGGGCTCAAGTGCCTGTTCAGTTGCAGCACAGCTTCCTTCAATAGATTGCCTTATGTAAATATATCATAGCATTTGTACCCTTATGCCTTGGTTAATTTGTCATACTGTACTGCTGCTGTGGGGCGTCCCACAGAGCTGGTACCTGTTTGCGTGTTACCTCCTTCCTGGAGACCTGGCGTAGTGGTTTGCTTCCCGACTGCACTGAATACACTGGTTTGGGAGTAATGTCTGGCGTCCCATGTGGTCGGAGTTGGCGTTCCACGTGTTTTAGCTGGTCTCCGATGCGGTCTGTTCCTGAATAGAAGGGAGAGGTTCGTATATTGCTTATCCCTCAGGGCACGGGGACGTGGCACGGGGACACGACGTCGTGCCGGAATACGTTGGATTCAAATCTTGTAAATTACATCGGGATTTGAGTCAAATCCCACGAATCCTGCAAAATTCGAGGGATTCGTGGATTAAATGGATTTGTTGTCCCACCTCTAATAAATATATATATCTATATATATATATTTATAGATGTGCCCCAAACATCTATAGATATATGCATATATATATATATATATATATATATATATATAAATATATATATATGTTTAAAATGTGGCCAGTATACATCCCCCCCATCATGGGTTCCCCCTCCAGAGCCAAATCCTCCTGCAGGCATTGATATATAAATATATATAGATATAGCGTAATAGACTGTACAGGTCCTTCTCAAAAAATTAGCATATTGTGATAAAGTTCATTATTTTCTGTAATGTACTGATAAACATTAGACTTTCATATATTTTAGATTCATTACACACCAACTGAAGTAGTTCAAGCCTTTTATTGTTTTAATATTGATAATTTTGGCATACAGCTCATGAAAACCCAAAATTCCTATCTAAAAAAATTTGCATATCATGAAAAGGTTCTCTAAACAAGCTATTAACCTAATCATCTGAATCAACTCATTAACTCTAAACACCTGCAAAAGATTCCTGAGGCTTTTAAAAACTCCCAGCCTGGTTCATTACTCAAAACCGCAATCATGGGTAAGACTGCCGACCTGACTGCTGTCCAGAAGGCCATCATTGACACCCTCAAGCAAGAGGGTAAGACACAGAAAGAAATTTCTGAACGAATAGGCTGTTCCCAGAGTGCTGTATCAAGGCACCTCAGTGGGAAGTCTGTGGGAAGGAAAAAGTGTGGCAGAAAACGCTGCACAACGAGAAGAGGTGACCGGACCCTGAGGAAGATTGTGGAGAAGGACCGATTCCAGACCTTGGGGGACCTGCGGAAGCAGTGGACTGAGTCTGGAGTAGAAACATCCAGAGCCACCGTGTACAGGCGTGTGCAGGAAATGGGCTACAGGTGCCGCATTCCCCAGAAACAGCGGCAGAAGCGCCTGACCTGGGCTACAGAGAAGCAGCACTGGACTGTTGCTCAGTGGTCCAAAGTACTTTTTTCGGATAAAAGCAAATTTTGCATGTCATTCGGAAATCAAGGTGCCAGAGTCTGGAGGAAGACTGGGAAGAGGGAAATGCCAAAATGCCTGAAGTCCAGTGTCAAGTACCCACAGTCAGTGATGGTCTGGGGTGCCATGTCAGCTGCTGGTGTTGGTTAGTGTTGAGCGGCATGTCCCATATTCGAATTCGCGAAATTTTGCGAATATTCGAAAGAATATTCATAAAATATTCGCGAATATTCGAATTCGTTATTATTTCGCATATGCGATAATTCAAATTTTCGCATTGCATAATACATATTATGAGATGCAAAATTCGCATGTGCGCTAATGAAATCGCCTTACGAAGATTCGCAACTCAATTCAATCACTAATGTAAGAATGCAAAGCCCTTTGCCTCTGTTCTGGGACAAGTGCCGATATTCGCCTGTGCGCTAATAAAATCGCCTTACAAAGATTCGCGCCTCAATCACTTTCTAGGCAATGTGAGTAAGATCTGAGCTTTTGGACTTTTGTGAATCAATCGAGATACAGTGGGGGGTGATGACTGTAGTTGACAGAGTACAGATCAATGTAATCTGTAAGGTGGAAACTAAAATAAAAAATACGAATATTCGTAAATCGAATTTTACGAAGTTCGAAGTATTCGCGAATATGGTGCTATACTATATACATGCACAGGCCTTTGCCTCTCTGTTCTGGGGACAAGTGTAGATATTCGCATGTGCGCTAATAAAATCGCCTTACGAAGATTCGCAACTCAATTCAATCACTAATGTAAGAATCATACATTAGTGATTGAATTGAGTTGCGAATCTTCGTAAGGCGATTTTATTAGCGCACATGCGAATATCTACACTTGTCCCCAGAACAGAGAGGCAAAGGCCTGTGCATGTGCATTCATATAGTATAGCACCATATTCGCGAATACTTCGAACTTCGTAAAATTCGATTTACGAATATTCGTATTTTTTATTTTAGTTTCCACCTTACAGATTACATTGATTTGTACTCTGTCAACTACTGTCATCACCCCCCACTGTTTCTTGATTGATTCCCAAAAGTCCAAAAGCTCAGATCTTACTCACATTGCCTAGAAAGTGATTGAGGCGCGAATCTTTGTAAGGCGATTTTATTAGCGCACAGGCGAATATCGGCACTTGTCCCAGAACAGAGGCAAAGGGCTTTGCATTCATACAGTATGAATGCAAAGCCCTTTGCCTCTGTTCTGGGACAAGTGCCGATATTCGCCTGTGCGCTAATAAAATCGCCTTACGAAGATTCGCGCCTCAATCACTTTCTAGGCAATGTGAGTAAGATCTGAGCTTTTGGACTTTTGGGAATCAATCGAGATACAGTGGGGGGTGATGACAGTAGTTGACAGAGTACAGATCAATGTAATCTGTAAGGTGGAAACTAAAATAAAAAATACGAATATTCGTAAATCGAATTTTACGAAGTTTGAAGTATTCGCGAATATGGTGCTATACTATATGAATGCACATGCACAGGCCTTTGCCTCTCTGTTCTGGGGACAAGTGTAGATATTCGCATGTGCGCTAATAAAATTGCCTTACGAAGATTCGCAACTCAATTCACTAATGTATGAATGCAAAGCCCTTTGCCTCTGTTCTGGGACAAGTGCCGATATTCGCCTGTGCGCTAATAAAATCGCCTTACGAAGATTCGCAACTCAATTCAATCACTAATGTATGAATGCAAAGCCCTTTGCCTCTGTTCTGGGACAAGTGCCGATATTCGCCTGTGCGCTAATAAAATCGCCTTACAAAGATTCGCGCCTCAATCACTTTCTAGGCAATGTGAGTAAGATCTGAGCTTTTGGACTTTTGTGAATCAATCGAGATACAGTGGGGGGTGATGACAGTAGTTGACAGAGTACAGATCAATGTAATCTGTAAGGTGGAAACTAAAATAAAAAATACGAATATTCGTAAATCGAATTTTACGAAGTTCGAAGTATTCGCGAATATGGTGCTATACTATATGAATGCACAGGCCTTTGCCTCTCTGTTCTGGGGACAAGTGTAGATATTCGCCTGTGCGCTAATAAAATCGCCTTACAAAGATTCGCGCCTCAATCACTTTCTAGGCAATGTGAGTAAGATCTGAGCTTTTGGACTTTTGGGAATCAATCGAGAAACAGTGGGGGGTGATGACAGTAGTTGACAGAGTACAAATCAATGTAATCTGTAAGGTGGAAACTAAAATAAAAAATACGAATATTCGTAAATCGAATTTTACGAAGTTCGAAATATTCGCGAATATGGTGCTATACTATATGAATGCACATGCACAGGCCTTTGCCTCTGTTCTGGGGACAAGTGTAGATATTCGCATGTGCGCTAATAAAATCGCCTTACGAAGATTCGCAACTCAATTCACTAATGTATGAATGCAAAGCCCTTTGCCTCTGTTCTGGGACAAGTGCCGATATTCGCATTTGCGCTAATAAAATCGCCTTACGAAGATTCGCGCCTCAATCACTTTCTAGGCAATGTGAGTAAGATCTGAGCTTTTGGACCTTTGGGAAACAATCAATTATATGTGTACTGTAATTTTGTGAAAAAAAAAAAAAAAAAGAATATTCGTTTTTACGAATATATAGCACTATATTCGAAATATTCGCAAAATCGCGAAGTTGCGATATTCGCGAAAAAAATCGCTTTTCGAATATTCGCGCTCAACACTAGTGTTGGTCCACTGTGTTTTATCAAGGGCAGGGTCAATGCAGCTAGCTATCAGGAGATTTTGGAGCACTTCATGCTTCCATCTGCTGAAAAGCTTTATGGAGATGAAGATTTCATTTTTCAGCACGACCTGGCACCTGCTCACAGTGCCAAAACCACTGGTAAATGGTTTACTGACCATGGTATTACTGTGCTCAATTGGCCTGCCAACTCTCCTGACCTGAACCCCATAGAGAATCTGTGGGATATTGGGAAGAGAAAGTTGAGAGACACAGGCTGATTGCCTCCATGCCACGCCGCATTGAAGCAGTCATTTCTGCAAAAGGATTCCTGACCAAGTATTGAGTGCAGAACTGAACATAATTATTTGAAGGTTGACTTTTTTTGTGTTAAAAACACTTTTCTTTTGTTGGTCGGATGAAATATGCTAATTTTTTTAGATAGAAAATTTGGTTTTTCATGAGCTGTATGCCAAAATCATCAATATTAAAACAATAAAAGGCTTGAACTACTTCAGTTGGTGTGTAATGAATCTAAAATATATGAAAGTCTAATGTTTATCAGTACATTACAGAAAATAATGAACTTTATCACAATATGCTAATTTTTTTAGAAGGACCTGTATTTGTATTGTGTAATAAATATTTCTTTATTCATAACATACAGTGTATGGTATTTAATAGTCGCCGCCGTATTAGGCTACTTTCTACACTAGCGGCACGGACCTCTGGCAGGCTGTTCTGTCGGGTAAACAGCCTGTCGGATCCGTCCTGCTGCTAGTTATTGTGTGCCTCCGGACTGCTGCTCCGTCCCCATTGACTATAATGGGGGCGGAAGCGGACTTTAGGCTTGGCACAGCAGCGTACGGTGAGAGGCTGCCGGAATAAAACTACAACATGTCCGACATTTATTCTGGCAGCCTCTCGCCGTGCGCTGCCGTGCCTTTCCGGAACTCTGCCCCCACCCATATTATAGTCAATGGGGACGGAGCGGCAGCCTGTCGGATCCGTCCTGCCGCTAGTGTGAAAGTAGCCTTAGTAGTAGTAAGTCGCATGTAGTTTAGTTCAGTGTAGTATACAGGCAACAGTTGTAGCTAGTTAGTTAGACAATTAGCTAATCAAGAGTGTACTATTATTTTAGGTATAAATAGGCGGAGTCATCAATAGACGACTTACGCCTATTTATGAACATTAATTATTGACATTAACCAAAATTTCAATAATTAATATTTCCCTTAACAAGCACTATATTCTATAGTGCTATATATTCGTTTTTTAGAATATTCGTCATTGACGAATATTCTAGAAAACTAATATATAGCACTACATTCAATATAGTGCTATATATTAGTTTTTTAGAATATTCGTCAATTTTATCCATCTGACGTCATGATTCCTGCCTGCATAAGTTGCTTGTGGGCCAATGACTGTTCAATTCAATGGAAAAAAATGACGAATATTCTAAAAAACAAATATACAGACGTGGACAAAATTGTTGGTACCCTTTGGTCAATGAAAGAAAAAGTCACAATGGTCACAGAAATAACTTTAATCTGACAAAAGTAATAATAAATTAAAATTCTATAAATGTTAACCAATGAAAGTCAGACATTGTTTTTCAACCATGCTTCAACAGAATTATGTAAAAAAATAAACTCATGAAACAGGCATGGACAAAAATGATGGTACCCCTAACTTAATATTTTGTTGCGCAACCTTTTGAGGCAATCACTGCAATCAAACGCTTCCTGTAACTGTCAATGAGACATCTGCACCTCTCAGCAGGTATTTTGGCCCACTCCTCATGAGCAAACTGCTCCAGTTGTGTCCGGTTTGAAGGGTGCCTTTTCCAGACTGCATGTTTCAGCTCCTTCCAAAGATGCTCAATAGGATTGAGGTCAGGGCTCATAGAAGGCCACTTTAGAATAGTCCAATTTTTTCCTCTTAGCCATTCTTGGGTGTTTTTAGCGGTGTGTTTTGGGTCATTGTCCTGTTGCAAGACCCATGACCTGCGACTGAGACCAAGCTTTCTGACACTGGCTAGTACATTTCTCTCTAGAATTCCTTGATAGTCTTGAGATTTCATTGTACCCTGCACAGATTCAAGACACCCTGTGCCAGACGCAGCAAAGCAGCCCCAGAACATAACAGAGCCTCCTCCATGTTTCACAGTAGGGACAGTGTTCTTTTCTTGATATGCTTCATTTTTTCGTCTGTGAACATACAGCTGATGTGCCTTGGCAAAAACTTCGATTTTTGTCTCATCTGTCCACAGGACATTCTCCCAGAAGCTTTGTGGCTTGTCAACATGTAGTTTGGCATATTCCAGTCTTGCTTTTTTATGATTCGTTTTCAACAATGGTGTCCTCCTTGGTCGTCTCTCATGTAGTCCACTTTGGCTCAAACAACGACGGATGGTGCGATCTGACACTGATGTTCCTTGAGCATGAAGTTCACCTTGAATCTCTTTAGAAGTCTTTCTAGGCTCTTTTGTTACCATTCGGATTATCCGTCTCTTAGATTTGTCATCAATTTTCCTCCTGCGGCCACGTCCAGGGAGGTTGGCTACAGTCCCATGGATCTTAAACTTATGAATAATATGTGCAACTGTACTCACAGGAACATCTAGTTGCTTGGAGATGGTCTTATAGCCTTTACCTTTAACATGCTTGTCTATAATTTTCTTTCTGATCTCTTGAGACAGCTCTTTCCTTTGCTTCCTCTGGTCCATGTCGAGTGTGGTACACACCATATCACCAAACAACACAGTGATTACCTGGAGCCATATATATAGGCCCAATGGCTGATTACAAGGTTGTAGACACCTGTGATGCTAATTAGTGGACACACCTTGAATTAACATGTCCCTTTGGTCACATTATGTTCTGTGTTTTCTAGGGGTACCATCATTTTTGTCCATGCCTGTTTCATGAGTTTATTTTTTTACATAATTCTGTTGAAGCATGGTTGAAAAACAATGTCTGACTTTCATTGGTTAACATTTATAGAATTTTAATTTATTATTACTTTTGTCAGATTAAAGTTATTTCTGTGACCATTGTGACTTTTTCTTTCATTGACCAAAGGGTACCAACAATTTTGTCCACGTCTGTATAGCACTATATTCTATAGTGCTATATATTCGTTTTTACCCACTTTGCATTACATGATTTTTACATTGCAGATTTTTCGCAATCACGAAAATACTCTTGCGTGATTTTTACAATACAGATTTAATCTCGAATACGAATATTTCCGAAATATCACGAATTCTAAAATTGCCCAGGCCGCTCATCACTAATGGTTAGCGGTGATAACGCTATTATCAGCGTCACCATCCCACTTCTGTGTCTACTCAAAGGCTCGCTGCTCACAATTAAGGCCGACGCTTTGCATGTGGAAGAGGCAAATGAGGGAAGACATTGCATAGGGTGATAGCCAGACCACCCTCAGTTCGTCTTCTCAGCACAAATTGGATGATGAGGAGGAGGAGGAGCAGGAGACGGTTGCCTCCGCTACAAAGGGTAGTACCCATGGAAGTTTAATTCCATCTATTCAGGGTGGATGGGCAAAAGAGGAGGAAGACGATGAGGAGATTAAGAGTCATCCTCCTGATGACGACAGTGAAGTCTTGCCTGTTGGGACTCTGGCACACATGGCTGACTTTTTGTTAGGCTGCCTTTCCCGTGATGCACACGTTTTACGCATTTTGGACACAAAACGTATTACGCATTGTATTAGCGCAAAAACACGTATTACTGTTTGTTCACCCTTCTCAACCCCTGCTACAAAGAAAACTTCTCATCTCTCATTCCTGTGGTGGTGCAATACCAAAATGGTGCAATACCAGAAGGTCCTTGTGGGAACATTACTCCAAAAAACCAGCAGGCCCTCACCTGCAATCTTTTAGAGGGTCAGCTCACCTGCAGGCCCTCACATCTAATGTTTTAGAGGGTCAGCTCACCAGCAGGCCCTCACCTACAATCTTTTAGAGGGTCAGCTCACCTGTAGGCCCTCACATCTAAAGTTTTAGAGGATCAGCTCACCAGAATGCCCTCACCTACAATCTTTTAAAGGGTCAGCTCACCTGCAGGCCCTTGCATCTAATGTTTTAGAGGGTCAGCTCACCTGCAGGCCCTCAGCCATTATGTTTTACAGGGTCAGCTCAGCAGGCCCTCACCTAAAATCGTTTAGAGGGCCAGCTCACCTGCAAGCCATCGCATGTAATGTTTTAGAGGGTAAGCTCACCAGCAGGCCTTCAACCATAAAGTTTTACAGGGTCAGCTCACCAGCAGGCCCTCACCTACAATCTTTTAGAGGGTCAGCTCACCTGCAGGCCCTTGCATGTAATGTTTTAGAGGGTCCTCTCACCAGCAGGCCCTCACCTTCAATCTTTTAGAAGATTAGCTCACCTGCAGGCCCTCGGATATAATTTTTTAGAGAGTCAGGGTACCTGTAGGCCATTGCATATAATGTTTTAGAGAGTCAGCTTACTAGCAGGCCCTCACCTACAATCTTTTAGAGGGTCAGCTCACCTGCAGGCCCTCACATGTAATGTTTTAGAATGTCAGCTCACCAGCAGGCCCTTGCATATAATCAGCCCAGCTCACCAGCAGGCCCTCGCCTATAATTTCTTCAATGGCCAGCTCAGCAGCAGGCACTCGCCCATAATTTTTTGGATACTCAGATCAGCAGCAGGCACTCGTCCCTAATGTTTTAGAGAGTCAGCTCTGCAGAAGACCCTCGCCCATAATGTTTTATAGGGTCACCAGCAGGCCCTTGCTTCTAATGTTTTTGAGGTTCACCAGCAGGCAATCAATCATAATTTTTCAAGGCTGTGTATGATACCCTCCTTTATGTGTAATAAAGGGTGTATTGGAGTGCCGCTTCCTTGTAATTTTTTGAAGACCTTTCACTTAGTGCATAGGCTTTATGAGTGTAGGAGTCCCACTACCTGAACAATTGTACCACAATGTGAATGAGGCCCTCCATTATGTGATATGCAGTAATTTTTGTCAGCACTTGCACTTTATATAAAAGTAAATATATAGGATAGAATGTTTCCTAACAATTTTTCCTCTGTCTAAAATTAATTTTATCTTCGGTTTTGTGCGTATTATTATCAGTCTGTAAAAGTGGCGTACTACTCAGACAAAATTGTTCCCAGCAGCGACCTGGGAGTCCAAGATGCATCCAAGCATCCTCCCCATACTGTTCCCGAACCATGTCAGTGGTGTTTCCATCAATTTCTGACCTTTTCTTATGAACCAGACACCCTCCACTCTTTAGAGCAGGGGGTGCCTGGTTTAAAGCTCGGCATCTTCCATTGACTTCCATTGTGCTCGGGTGCTCGGGTGTTGCTCGAGCAACACTAATGGCGAGCTATACCACTTGCATTCCTGCTTGAAAAATCCCTTCAGGTGATGATGGATGAAGTGGTGGCACAGGAGGAAGAGGAAGAGGAACAAGTTTCATTTGCACGGTTATCAGGCCAGGCCTGGAGTGTGATCGTTAGATGTGTGAATACAAGCGCACGCAGTTAGACACACTACTGACGGCATTCCCACCTGACCGCGGGGCTCAGTGGAAGCACAAGGCATAGGAGGTGGAGGACGTAGACAACACAGCAGGGACGCTGACACCACCTCAAAAGAGAGGGTTATCATGGCCAAAATGTTGAAAACCTTTGTCAGCATGCCACAATATCCAGCACCACCATCTGATACAGACTGTTTTAGCAGCAGGCAACGTTTCGCTAACATGATAGAAGAGTACGTCCACACATCTGCACGTACTAACTTATGGGTCTACCCCATTTAACTTCTAGTCTTCAATTTTGACACATGACCTGAGCTTGCCCTTTATGTCTTGGAGGTGCTGACCTGCCCCGTGGTAAGTGTATTGTCGAAAAGTGTGTTTAGCACAGCAGGGGGTGTGATCACGGACGTGTTCATCCGCCTGTCCACAGCCAACGTGGACATGCTCACGTTCATCAAAATGAGTGCTGCATGGATACCACTGGACTTGTCCGTACCGTGTGCAGAGTAGAGCAGTATACTGGCCGCACCTAGTCAGTGTTATACTCCAGCGCAGTTTGTTCATTCTATTTGCCATTTCCCAATGTTTTTGGGCCTCCCCAAATTAAAAAGAAAAAAAAAGAAAAGAAACTGAAAAAACAAAAACTGTGTTGGCTATCTCCTCCTCAGCCTCTTCCACCTACACTACCACATCCGCCGCCTTTTCAACCTCCTACTTCATTTGGACTTCCGCCTTCTGGTTCAATATTATTTTAGATGGTCAATTCTTTGTTATTTTAAGTAATTTCCCTATCCACATTTGTTTGCAGGTTAATTGTCGTGCTCTTACCCCCATTTTGGTTCCTTTGGCAGCACTCTAGCCCATAATAGTTTGTTTCCCCATTGACTTCTATGGGGTTTGAGTTTGTGGTCAAGTTTGGGCACTAAAGTTTGGCCAAACCCGAATATCCACGGGTTGGCTCATCCCTAGTCTTTATGACAACACTAAGATAAATTGCAGCTAAGCTCCATTGCAAGTAGAGAACATTAAATCAGTGAATACTGTACATATAATCAATGGCTTTGTTTAACCATATGAGTTCAACTTCCATGAGCCACTACTATCCTTCTGGATGGCACTTTTTTTATACAGAAGTTGGTATTATGGTTATATTCCCCCTAGAAGTAACACTTGATTATTTAATTATATAGTGTCATATATTTGCTGCATATCAATAAATAGGAATATGAATACATAGAGAATTTAATTTATTTCAGTAAGTCAATTCGAAAAGTGAAACATATTGTTATAAGGTGGACAGTGCGGAACAATGTGTATATCCCACTCAGATACCTCAGCTGGATGGTATAGCTAAACTCTGGGATACAATAGTCTCAGCAGCATGTAGGTTGCTTAGACAAGGTTGTTTTTTGTGTATTCTGGGCTGGATTTTAGTTGGATTGGCAGATAGGACTGGAAGTGGGATCTGCCAATCCACACCCTTCTAGGACGGGTGTTCCCTTGGTCCAGAGAGGATCGCAGGTGAGCTGGGATAAAGCACCTCCCAGGGTGTCAATTGGGGGGAGTGTGTTATCCAGGAACAAAGACCTGCAGAGGTTTGTAGTGGTCTCAGCCGGGTAGGCTGAAGGACCACGAGGCTAAGTGACAGCCAACGTTATTTTGTATTAGCAAGTGCCTAGACGGGCTAGTGTTTATTTTTTATCATTTATGTTTGTGCTGGTGCCAAATAAAAGCATTGTTTGGACCTTAATCTTGGTGTCCTGAAGAAGTATGTGGTTGTGACCCCCTGAAAGAAAGGTGATCCCTTACAATATATTATACAGATTTATTACATACAGAGTGATCAATTTAAATTGCTTGTTTATTTAAATGTTGGTGATTATGTCTTGCAGCTAATTAAAACCTAAAAATCAGTATCATAGAAATTTTGAATATTGTGAAAAAGTTCAATATTGCAGACCCCTGGTGTTACACTCTTTTCAGCTAATCAACACAAAACACTTGCAAAGGTTTCCTAAGCCTAATGGTCTCTCAGTCCTGTTCAGCTTGCTACAAAATTATAGGAAAGAGTGATGACAGTTGTCCAGAAGACAGTTATTGGCACCATTCACAAGAAGGGTAAGCCATAAAAGGCCATTGCTAAAGAAACTGGCTGAAGTGCTGTAGCCAAGCATTTTAGTGCTTCAAGAGTCACTGCACACAGATGTATCCAGGACATGGCAAAGAGAAAGAGCTTGGTGTACAGTCACAAATAAGCAGCGGAACCCTTATCCAGGAGTAGGTTCAGTTTCCTTAAAACAGTCAAATCCACAAGCAATTTCAGACACCGTGCTGATTTTAGCAGTTTAGGACACAGTGCAGACTCGACACTCGATCCAACAGATGGTTGTTCACATTCCACTCCTATGGACCTCTCCTGCAGCGTCTTGCTACCAACCGAAACTTTCAATACATAGCACCAATACCTTCACAAAGAAAAGAAGCACATGGTGCAATACCCAGGTGGTAAAGTAAGTATACAATTTATTGTACTTACAAAATTCAAGGAGTAAAAAGCATTTCATAAAAACACGCCCGACCCGGGTTTCACCTTAGGCTTCATCAGTATACATATTTTACCACTTGGGTATTGGGTATTGTTTTTAGATGAAAGTAAATTTTGCATTTTATTTGGAAATCAAGGTCCCAGAGACTGGAGGAAGAGTGGAGAGGTACACAATCCAAGTTGCTTGAAGTCCAGTGTGACATTTCCACAGTGGGTGATAATTTGATGAGCCATCTAATTTTCTGGTGTTGGTCCACTGTGTTATATCAAGTCTAAAATCGGCACAACCATCTACCAAGACATTTTTTAGCGCTTTATGCTTCTCTCTGTTGGCAAGCTTTTTAGAGATACTCATTGCATTTTCTAGTGGGACTAGGCACCTTCCCACACTGCCAAAAGTATGAATACCTGGTTTAATAACTAGGGTATCACTGTGCTTGAGTTGCCCAGAAAAATTGCCTGATCTAAACCCCATAGAGAATCTATGGTGTATTGTCAAGAGGAATATGAGAGACACCTGACCCAACAATGCAGACAAGCAAAAGGCCACTATCAAAGTAACCTGGGCTTCTGTAACACCTCAGCAGTGCCACAGACGGATAGCTTCCATGCCATGCCATATTGATGCAGTAATTCATGCAAAAGACCCAACCAAGCATTTCTGTATTAAAAATCATTTTTAAATTGGTCTTATATATTATGTTAATTTTCTGAGATACAAACTTTTGGGTTACTGAAATTAATTAACTTTTTGATGATATTTTAATTTATTAAGATGCACTTATAATGCCACATAAAGTTCCTACAACCCCGAAGTACAGAACCATGTGAACGGCATGCAGCCTGCATGCGTACAGCTTTGCCCTGTACATGAGGTCTAACTAGTGAAAGTTATTAAAATAAATGACTGATAACCCTATAATGCAACATACTTTAATGTATATCTTTCATTTCATGCAGCAGTATATTAAAGGACTGAGCACAATTCATTTGTGAGTCTGCTATTAATTTATCAGTGGGACAATTACTATATTTGCAGAGAATGGATTTGCTAGTAATCTTCAAACTATGTGAATATGTATTTTCACTTCACACTTCGGTGATATTGGGTAAAGGTAAGGTCATAAGTCCACCAGGTGCCTGCATGGTACCCTGATCATGTGCAATTAAAGTGCAAGTACAAATTTTCAACCAAAGGTTAGTTATTTCATAGCCAATTACCCAAACAGCTTCACCCCACTTTGAACTGCTTGTGAAGTGAGGACAGCAATGCATCTGCTCTCTCAATGGATTCCCTGTAGCTTTCCCTTAACTCTATTCATCTGCTTTCTAAAGTACTTACAGCACCCACCTGCCTTTCACCATTTAACTCTTTCATTCATGGAGATGAAAGTCAGACATTTGCATCAAACGCTGTTCCAATATCCCATTATGAACTCTATTTTGTTATCTATATTATGCCAACTGGGTTCCATTTATTGTATGGGAAGTGTGACATTTAAAATTGCCACATAGACAATATAAAGTGTTTATATGTTTATAATGCAATGTACTAATAAAAGATACTTTTCTTCTATTACTGAAAAAGCAAATACAATAACAATCATTTAAATACTCGGATGTTCTGCACATAAATAGAGTTAATAACATATGTGATATGTTTAGGTTGGTAATAAACATGATTGCATAATTATGAATTTAAGAAAAATATTCAGTTTAACTATTTATGTCAAGTGAGACTAAAATTGTACTTCTCTCTTCTTCCTTATTATTATTGAATATTAAAATAATATAAATATTTGTTCAATATTGTTTTTACATTTTTGTACTAATTTGACAAAATACAAGATCAAA
This sequence comes from Bufo gargarizans, assembly GCF_014858855.1. NCBI lineage: Eukaryota > Metazoa > Chordata > Amphibia > Anura > Bufonidae > Bufo > Bufo gargarizans. The sequence continues at coordinate 63,010,354 of NC_058088.1, read as the reverse complement.
AATGTGTGTATATATATATATATATATATATATATATATATATATATATGTATATTATATCAAGGAGAGTCACTTTATATTAATACAATATATGTGACATACAATAGGAAACATCTACAAAAAAAGGTCACATAGTTGTATGTGAATTTTATACACATACAACCCTTCAGAAAACCCGTATTCAAAGTATGACTGGCCTTGCCTTGTGTGGACGGAATCATCATTTTTCAGTAAATAAATTTGGCACAATTTGTGACAAATTATACCACACCCTAAACTTAAAAAAATCTGCATTCATGAAAAACAAAAACCGCAAATAATTTTTGCCAGATACTTTATAAATATGGTGCATGTGCTTGTGTTTTAATGCATATGACTGAATTTATATTAAGCATACTATAATATGACTTAAAATAAGGCAGCAATGCCCTTTAGCCCTTAGCAATCATAGATTTATGTAACTGTTCATATTGCACTATGGAGAGAAACATTATTTCAGAATTTACATTTACATGTATGGACATATTATGACACCATTTGAGAGCCATACTGTAAATTTAACCCCAAAAATTGGAACAGATCCTGTAATGGGAAAGCAGGAAAATCTATGAGAAAAAGGTTCTTCTACATCACCTTGACCGGATTTGATTATTTTTTGGTGCTTATTGTCTGTCAGAGAATCAATCGGACTCAACTATTGTAAGATTATAATATGATAACATAATGTACAGAAAAAACTATATAGATCTATCTATTTATCTATCTATCGATCTATCAATCCATCGATATACCTATCTACACACAGTGCAGTATTTCATTATTTAGATTATTTTACAGTATAAAATGTGCTTAACTACATGTATTTTTAATAAAATCCGCTCCATAAAAGTTGGAAAAGCTTGTGTTTTAACCCAAAGCAGACTTGATGGTCCATGTATGGAAAAGAAATTAAGATCCAAATATGGCTCTACCTCTAAAGTAGATTTAAAAGATATGATGCGTTAATTAAGAAACAGGTGAAAGATGTTAACATGTATGTACTTAGTAAGTAAAGCAATAAAATGTGTTGTTCTATTCATTACCTATTCCTTCAAGTAGAAAGGGGTGCTATATCATGGCAATATAATGCTAATGGGATTTTTTGGTTTCCAATGAATCAATTAAAGAACCGAACATATAACCCCAAAACTACAATCTCCTGGACAGTAACTATATGATATGACATTTTATCACACATTCACATTTATGTAAAATCTATGATGGTGCACCTTAAACTCTATTTATTTATTGTTTGTGCATTTCAAATTGTGGCTCTATGTAAGATAATAGTAATCTAAATAAAGAAAATAAAAATAATGATATAAAGGCACAAGAATATTAAGTTATTACTTTCAAAATCAACTAATGAAAAGCAGATCATGATATTTATAGGGAAAAGGGACGACTATTGCTCCTCCAAATATAAGTCTTATTATTTTAGAAAAGTTGTATCTGTTACACCAGGAAATATATAATCATAAAATTGCCTATTGCTTAAATCAGGTTTTTATAGTTAAAAGTGTTAAAAGCAAATGTCACTATCTATATTTTAAACAAATCTTTAAATCCTACAGTTTTCCCAATGGCCACTAAGCCTAATAATAAGCACCACTTCCTGGTCTATACAGGTTACTTTTCAACAGTCATATCATCATCATAGAAAGGATTACAATGACATATATTGCCTATATATAGAGATATCACTGGATCCTCCATTCACAATGTGTTTTGGGCATAGATTATCTATTCCTTCTTTGTACAGTGACCTCTGCACAAACTCACTCATAGAAGCCAAAGAGGTCAGCACCAATCTATTGTGTCTACGGCTCATGTGACTACTATAAAACATTTCTCCAAACAGGAAGTCTTGAAAGTGTCCAGAGCAAAAACATCACAATTTTATTATTTTTATAAATATTGACATGAAAAAAAATCATCTAGATTTCTAGAAAACATGTTTAACATAAAAACTTGGTTTAAACAATAGGCTTTTTCTCCTTCTAAAGGAAATCTGTCACCACCATTTTGGACTATTAACTGCAGAAATATATTATTAGTACTGCAAATAAGGAGTTCAGATTACTTTTTTTATTTCCCTGCCCTGAAATACATTGTCAGGACTGCTTTGCATGCACACAAAAGTCCTCTCCATTATGTTAGCATGTTATGTATTTCAGAGCAGCTTTGAATTCTTACCATACCATCAGGAAAAAGGCAAAGTAGGAAAATAAAAAAAAATAATGATCTCGACTCCTTAAGTACAATACTACTAATGTATTACTGTAGGTAATAGTCCCGAATTGTGGTGACAGATTCCCTTTAATATCTACACTTTTCCAAATCTTGGCCTTTTCGACTTGTGCTAAGGGAAATTGGGAGTGTCTTTGCATGCCTTACCTCTAAACATTTATTTTATCCATATAACAAATAGAAGGCAAATGTGAAGAATGTTTCTATGTATTCAATCCAATTGTAATTTTAATAAAGCAGGTAATGATGGTCAGAAAAATTGACAGAGTGATCTGCATTTTGAAGGACCAATAAGAAGGAAGGATGTTAATTTGCTCATTTATAGAGATGGCAGAATAGATTTTTTTTTTTTGGGGTGTAAGATTTTTGGGGGGGACTAAAATAAATAACAAATTTAAAAATCTTTGAGAAAATAATACAATATAAAAATCTATAATATAATTAAGGCCTTTCTCCTATTGATGCAGGGATATTATGAACACAGACCAGGGTTGCCAACCGTCCAGAAATTTCTGGACAGTCCGTAAAACTAGGTGACTTTTTTCCCGTGTCCGTGAAAAAAAAATAGATGTGTCCATGATTTTTTTCAAGGCTTGTGGTACTTGATTAGATTATTTTGATGGTAATTATATTCATTTTATAGCTCACAGTAAATGTTGGTAATGAGTCATATAATAAGTATATTGAGCTATAGACATCTATAGCTTAAAAATGTTGGTTGTCTGTGATTTTGGGCTAAACTTCAGGTTGGAAACCCTGACACAGACTATAAATGCTATATTAGCTTTAGACTCATGCATATAAATTGTTTAATAAGATTGCACTATTGTGTGGATTACAAGTGTCCTTCTGTCCTATATCAGTATGAGCTAAACAATATTTCCATGCAGTGCTTTAATATGTAATATGCATCCAATGCATTATATCAGAGGTATTATATTATAAGCTTTAAAAAGAAAATATATAAAAATATCTAAAAAAATTCTAAAGGCTAAAAATATTTGATCAAATTTTAGATTTTCTTTCTCTGCAAAATATTTTCATTGGATTTTGAGTGACAGTTTAAGCAGTTGTTTTAAATGGAAATACATGTATACCATGTATTGATTCACAATATATCATCATTATATCAAAATATACCATCTATAAAGTGTTTAACTTATTGAATTGATGCCACCTCCTCAATAGCAAACTCAAACTAGCAATGGCCAAATTAATTTCCATCTGATGCCCTTTTAATTGTTCACATAAATGGAATTTCTGGCTCTTGAGGACAGATGCCCACACCAAAGACACAACTATCACAATAAAGGCTAATTGGAACCCTGGTAGGCAGTACCGGTACTGGAGTCAAAGATTTATTATGCATAAGACATAAAGTATGCTCTTAACCCTAGAGGTGGTCATCCTTACACAGCTTAATGTGCAGCAGCAGGATGATATACTAGCATCCTGTCAACAAATCTCAAGTGACCACTTACTGGAACTAGACTAATAAAGTGGCACTTTTTTAACAATTGATTTGTGGCCTAGATTTCTATCTCCATCTTTTGTTAATACATTTTATTCCATTCTCGGTAATGCTTTTATCTCCTGTTGAGAAAACGGTTCATTTATTTTCTGCATTATTCTGCAACATTTTAGGAAGATAAAGTAAAATAAAAAATATATTTCTCCCCTTTTTTATCATCATTAATATTACTATTACTTTTGTTACCGATACTTTATTTTTTACATTATTATTCAGTTAATATAAAAATAAAACATGAAATGACAGTCAAGTTGACAGAAAGCATATTTTCAGTGTATTCTACCCATTGTCTTCTGTTTTATCTATTGATTATTCTTCAAACGTATTTTTTTCAATTATTATTTTGGAACTTTTATTAATTTGCTAAAAAAAAATTGGAGGCATGATTTTATTTTATTTTTTTCATCGTACAGTTATCTAATTTTTATCCTCTTTATTCTCCTATATTTTGTTTTCAACACATCAGGTATTACTGGTTGAATGAACACCATTGTTGTACCACAAGATGGCAGTCTATGATGAGGTTTTTTAATTATTTTTTTTACAAAAAAAAATCAGCTGGAAATTCTTCCGTTCTCAAATGACAGCTACCCCAGGTAGCTTGGGTGACATTTGCTTCCCATTATGATACACACTAATTAATCATTAGTGATCCCAGAAGTATGTAGCTAAAAATCCTCTGTGATGAGTTATCTCAGTGGGCTTTTTCAATGCTGATACTGCCATGCACATATGTTTAAGTGATGGATGAGCTTTTGTGTTGGTTTCAATGTTGCAATATAACAGTACACAAAGTAAAGCATTGAATAAATAAAGTTGCATTGTATCTTCTACTGCATTGCAAAGCTCAAGAAAGACTCCAAGTCTTCTCTACCTGATCGTTGTCTGCCAATGCACCGCTAGTAAAGTCCATTAAACTTGACGGGGCTTCCAAATTATGTGGGAACTTGAGTGAGTTTGGTGCATCTCAGTTCTCCTTCATTAACTGTTTATAATCCCACAACAGGGAATGTCACAGTGGATGCATCTAGATGTCTGTGGGCTGCTGGGATACCCTCTCACGTTGCAGCCATCTGCTCCTAGCGGATGTCTAAATGAACATAGACACCACAGGGATAGAGGATTATTCAGTCATGTAAAAGACTCACAGAGATTTCGTTTTATAGACCTGTCCTTTAATGTTTGGAGGTAGCTGGTAAATGTATCACAAAGGCATTTAAATGTGCTGCAAAATACTGTATATCTGGTCAAAAATGGAAATGGAGAAAATTCAAAAGGTTCAACTAAAATGTCTAAGAATGTCTAAAACTAGAATGGCTAAGAATATTATTTGTGCCCACCAAAGTAGACAGTAGGCAGTTATCCTTTTGTGCTCTTTGATACCATACATTTACCTATAGACCTATGAAAACCATGGATAATAATTTGTGACATCACAATCTCGCCCCAGAGGACAAAGTCAGCTTTGCTACATTGACAGACTCAGCCTCGCTACATCTGCTTGTGCCATTTGTGTTAGTTGTAATCCATGTGTGCCGCAAGAACCTTTACACAAGCTTCATACATATGGATAAGAATATATTGATCTATATAGGCTATGCTTAGTGGTCTCCTTCTTTTTATGTAATATATTGGATGTCTAGTAAAATGCTGTACGTTATTCTTAAATAGTTGCCTATGCGACAAATATAGGGAGTGAAAAATCTGAAATCAGAAAAATAATTTCACCTAGTGGAAAATAAAGGTTGCATATATATAATATGAATCCTCCAATATAACTTAGGCTAATTTATGGGGCAGCCATTTTCTCTTACAATGTCTGGAATGTAATTATTATATATTAATGAACATTTTTGTAAAATGCTCCACCTGCCCATTATTTGGCACACATCTAGAAACGTTTCATTGGATTTCCCCTTTCTGGTGATATCGGGACATTTGTGAGGGTTCTGCCTCAGTACATTGGAAGATCAAAAGAAGAACCACCACTGAGAGGACTGCTGGCTGCAGTAAGAGAACCAATCTCCATAAAGAAGTGAGATTAGATGAAGGTTTGAAAGCGTTCCACAAGGTCAAGGGGGAAGTGCCTCTGATTTGGAATTTTATTCATTACTTTCTGTCTTTTGATCAGCTTCTTTGGTACTATAGCGGCACAAGCAAAACCACAAGGGTTAATTTTTTGATTACTCCATTAGGACGGAACTGTGGGCTTCTAAACAGGCAGATGTCTTGGAAGTGTAACATTTTATCTTTGCAAATAAGAAGCCATACTCCCAAGTCTTTTCAAAATCAGAATTTTTGTTACTGACAAATATCTTACTGTCTGTCTATCTACTGTCTTATGTATGTTCTATTATCTATCTATCTATCTATCTACCTATCTATCTATCTATTTATCATCTATCTATCTATCTATCTATCTATCTATCCATATTCATTCTATCTATATATCTATCTATAATTCAAATCAGCTTTATTTGCAGGACTAAATATATTTTAGCATTGCCAAAGCAAATGGGAAATAATTTGGTAGGGTTAGGAGATGGGGACACATCCATGGTGGGGGTACAAGAGTGTGTGACATATCAGGCTCCTCTCAGTCTATGGCAGGCAGTAATATATTGTGCTGCTATGGCCGCTGAGTTTTCCTCTTCCCCCAGCAGTATGGAGAGTCTCTTTTCCTTCTCCATGGAGGTAAAGTCTGGGCAGTCTCCTGAAGTGAGCGCCCCTCACTGCTGAGTATTTGGGGCACCACAGAAGAGAGTCAGCCTCATCCTCCATGGCCTCCTGGTTGCACTGCTGACACAGTCTGCTCTCTCTGGGCATGTACAGTCTGTGCCACCCAGATTCGATAAGCAGGTTGTGGGGGCTTAGTCTGTACTGACTCAAACTAGCGTTTAAGTTTTCCTGTATTGCGTTCCGTCACAGGGGCTCAATTCCAGAAAGAAACGCTTCAGTTTTGTCCCCATTCATTGTCAATGGGGACAAAACTAAACTGAACAGAGCGGAATGCTCCAAAATGCATTCTGTTCCATTTAGTTGCGTTCCCAGACCTGAGAACAAACCTCAACATGCAATGTAGATGGATCCGTGTTCTCTGTCACAATCTGACACAATAGAAAACGTATCGGTCCCGCATTGACTTTCAATAGAGTTCATGACGGATTTGTCTTGGCAATGTTAAAGATAATACAACCGTATCCGTTCATAATGGATGCAGATGGTTGTATTATCAGTAATGGAAGCGTTTTTGCTGAACCCTGCCGGATCCAGCAAAAACGCTAGTGTGAAAGTAGCCTAAAGTTCCATCTGTCTCTGGGGTTGGGGAGTTTCTTCAGATATAGAGCCAGTTTGTACTCCCTCTGCAGGCTCTGGTATACTGTCAGCTTTTGTGATGTTCTTATGTTATTCCTCCAAACGCTGATATACTCCTATTTGCTCTGGTGTATCTTCCTCTGGATTTCCCCCTTTGTCATGCTTTATTGGTTGGTGGCTTGGGCAGGCTGGATTTGGGTGACTTGTTGAGGGTGCTTTATTTCTGAGGCTATCTATCATCTATCTATATATCCATTATCTATCTATCTATCTATCTATCTATCTATCTATCTATCTATCCATTCATCCTCCCATCCACCCTTGCTATAATAATGCTTCATAGTGAACATAAAAGAGAGCACCATCTGAAGCACTGAAATGATCTAGGGCTTACATTTAAAGAACAGGGTCGCCCACTAGTTGGGTTAGTTTATACAAAGAAACAGATGTTTGCAGTAAAACGCAAATTGTATGGTCATAATTGCTGAAAACAAATTGTCTATTTAACCCCTTTAAAATAGGGTCTCTGAGGAGCAAATAAGGACATGTGGCTATGATGATGTCGATCATTAATATCATTTTTAGCACAATCAATAAAAAATATAAGGGTGCAGAGACACAAGGTGCAAGGAGGCACTATTTTGCAATAAAACTGAGATATTACCGTCAAAATTATGCTTTCATTGACCACTGCCTGTTTGGAGGCATGCGGATGCTGCAATGTATGTGTCAATGCTATTCAATAGAAGCCAATTAACTTTTCGTATACCAATCCCTATCACTGTGCTAACCAGTGTTACAAGACCCAAGGTCATCATTACAGGGGATTCAGAAAGGTGAATGAATATAACTTCTTGACATGGAATCTGCAGTGGTTGTGATTCCCATTTAATTTAATGCTGCATGAATAGGTGCTAATACTGAATGTTCGAGCTTAAAGGGGTTGGCCCATCTGCTCAATACAACATTCGAGACTATAGAGAAAGGATGAGTGAACCAATTTGGACCAAACCGGGTTTGGTCCAAACTTTGATATTTTTAAAGCGGTAGATGAAGCCGAATCTTTCCAGGTTTGTTTCAGACAAATCCACTAAAACAGAACATAGCGCCATTTTAGAGCACATGTCGGCCGGAAAAAAATCTGAAATCAATCAAGAACAGTCAGAAATCAATCCATCGAGCTTATTGACAGGGAGAGTAAAGGGAAAGGCTAGGATTCTAAAGAAGAATTGTGTGTGTTGCATAGAATAGGGACAAGTAGGACAGACAAATAGGGCAGCTAACTGACAGGGAGAATGATGACAGTAGCTGTGGCTGGCTGTGCCTGCTTGAAGAAGTGCAGGTGCTGCAGTGCATCAAAAGCAGTTACCTTCAAGCAAATACTGTACTTTTATTCCCCCTCCCCCATTTTCACAGAAATCCTTCTTTGTGGGGTTCATTTTAATTTAGCAGCATATATACACTCACCTAAAGAATTATTAGGAACACCTGTTCTATTTCTCATTAATGCGATTATCTAGTCAACCAATCACATGGCAGTTGCTTAAATGCATGTAGGGTTGTGGTTCTGGTCAAGACAATTCCTGAACTCCAAACTGAATGTCAGAATGGGAAAGAATGGTGATTTAAGCAATTTTGAGCGGCATGGTTGTTGGTGCCAGACGGGCCGGTCTGATTATTTCACAATCTGCTCAGTTACTGGGATTTTCACACACAACCATTTCTAGGGTTTACAAAGAATGGTGTGAAAAGGGAAAAACATCCAGTATGCGTCAGTCCTGTGGGCAAAAATGCCTTGTTGATGCTAGAGGTCAGAGGAGAATGGGCCGACTGATTCAAGCTGATAGAAGAGCAACGTTGACTGAAGAAACCACTCGTTACAACCGAGGTATGCAGCAAAGCATTTGTGAAGCCACAACACGCACAACCTTGAGGCGGATGGGCTACAACAGCAGAAGACCCCACCGGGTACCACTCATCTCCACTACAAATAGGAAAAAGAGGCTACAATTTGCACAAGCTCACCAAAATTGGACTGTTGAAGACTGGAAAAATATTGCCTGGTCTGATGAGTCTCGATTTCTGTTAAGACATTCAAATGGTAGAGTCCGAATTTGGCCATCCCTCATGACCATCATGTACCCATCCTCTGATGGCTACTTCCAGCAGGATAATGCACCATGTCACAAAGCTCGAATCATTTCAAATTGGTTTCTTGAACATGACAATGAGTTCACTGTACTAAAATGGCCCCCACAGTCACCAGATCTCAACCCAATAGAGCATCTTTGGGATGTGGTGGAACAGGAGCTTCGTGCCCTGGATGTGCATCCCTCAAATCTCCATCAACTGCAAGATGCTATCCTATCAATATGGGCCAACATTTCTAAAGAATGCTATCTGCACCTTGTTGAATCAATGCCACGTGGAATTAAGGCAGTTCTGAAGGTAAAAGGGGGTCCAACACCGTATTAGTATGGTGTTCCTAATAATTCTTTAGGTGAGTGTATGTGATTAATGCATTAATACCCAAGGTGTAGCAGCAATTTACCTGTGTGTATTAATAAGAGATTGAGTGTCAAGCCTCAATTGTTTGTTTCTGTTTATTTAGTTTCCACACGGTTGCAATGAAAAACTTTTTTTGGGGGGTTCAATTTAATTAAGCAGCATATATATGTGATTACTGCATCAATACCCAAGATGTAGCAGCAATGTACTTGTGTATATTAACAAGAAATTAAGAGTCAAGCCTCAATCGTCTATTGCCGATTATTCAGTTTCCATATGGTTGTAATTAAAACATTTTGGTGGGTTCAATTTAATTAAGTTGCATATATACAACTCCTCCTGTTCTGTATGACTGCTGCTGAGGATTGCATCATGCCACTAATGCTACTTTCCAACTATCACATTCTTTATGACTGCTGCTGCGGCCTCCATCATGATATTGCTGTTGTTTACTTAGATTTTCTGTTATGCCACTAATGCCACTTTCCAAACATCATGTTGTGTACGGCTGCTGTGGCCTGTATCATGCCACTAACGCCATTTTCCAACCATCATGTTTTGTATGACTGCTGATGCGGCATGCCTCATGCCACTGATGCCATTTTTGAACCATCACTGATCTGTGTGGCTGCTGATGCCGCCTCAATCCTGCCACCACCACCATCATGCCACTGCTGCGACCTGCCGACTACCATCTTCAGTAAGGCTGCTGCTGCCTCCATCATGTTGCTACCTTTCTGCCAACCAAATGGCTACTGGTGCCTCAGCTGCTGCTTCTCCTTGCTGTTAATCCCCTACTGCCACCACTGTTAACGCTAAGCATCTTCCACCACTACAACTATCACTACTACTGCTACTACTACTATTACTACTAGTACCTATAGACAGCATTGTATGTTACATGCTATGCTGCTTCTGCTGTCGCTTTTATTGCGGCCTCATGTCACTGTATCCTCTACCCTTTGCATATCCACACTGCACTGCTGCTGCTAAAAATTAAAAAGGAGACATTTTTAGGCTCCTTCACAACTAGCCACTTTTTTCCCAGCTATTTTTAACGCCATCAAATGTGTGCTTACCCATAGCTATGTATATCAGAGTCACTCAGACATCATTTATTACTATTGCTGTCATTGGGTTCCAGAGCTTGGGGAGGAGGAGAGGGAAAAAAAAATAATGGTATAAAGAAAAAATGGCTTAGTTGCCCATAGCAACCAATCAGATTCCAAACTAAATTTTTCAAAGGATCTCTGAAAATAGAAAGGTGGAATCTGGTTGGTTGCTATGGACAACTAAACCAGTTTTGCTTTACACCAGATAAATCTCCCCCCATGAACCTAAAACGGATTAAATTGATAAAACTGTAGTTGCAAAGTGTAATGGTCAATTTACATTGTGGTATTGTGTACTTCGATTGTAAGGTTCAGGAGAATTTTCTGAGTTATGCTTCTGACAGATGCCTCTGATATATGCCACTGATATAGCCATGCATTGGCATTTGTCACCCATAGACTTAAAAAATAATTACTGCACGTTAGTCATTTTTTGATGGATGTCTTTCTAATGCATATAACACAAAACAAGCTAAACTGATGAATACAAGCTCTATGGAGGCATAAAAAAAACACTGCTATGTTCTCCATTAGGAAAACGGAGGCCAATGGACAAATTGAATTTATATGCCGGGAGCTTTCCCAGCACATATGACAAATGGACACTTGAATCGCAATGGGAATCATAATTGAAAGGCTATGTACAACTTTGGGGGCAATTATATTTTTTTTAATTGGTCTTTATTAGAGATGAGTGAATCAAAGCTTACAAAGTGGAATTCGATCAAAATTTCAGGAAAAATTTGATTTGCACCGATTTTCCTTGTGCTTCATACTAATTAATTTTTCCTAAAATAGATGCTGCACGTGTGATGACATGGAGAAAGATACTCTGGGAAGGCGGGATAACCCATAATGCCATACATGCAACCAATCGGCAGCCAGCCAGCCCTGTGATATCACAGCCCTATATAGCGTCATCCTTCTATGATTCTAACATTTACCAATGTACTTAGTGCAGGGAGAGACGTCAGCAGGTGCGGGGGACAGTGTTAGAAAAATTTTTATTGTGCTAAAAAAATGATTTACAAATGCAGGGCAAGATTATTCAAGGTGTAGGGAAAGGATAGGTAGGAATCAGTACACAGAATTTATGTTGAACAGGGTTCAGTAGTGAGGTTACAGTCTGGGTAATAGGAACAATCCTAATACACCTTGTTGCACTAACTGGGGATCCAAATTGCCATTATACAGTTCTGTAATTCCAGCAAACCGTTTTTTTTAGGGTACAAGTGCTGTTTGATACAGGCATTAACAGGGTTTATTACAAGGAAATATATATATGTCTTATTTGCCCTTGTGCGGTGCAGTTATATTTTCTAAAGCATTTTTTGTTTTGTATTAGTGGGGGAAAAAGGGCTTATTATTAGCCTTTGTGTGGTGAAATGCTAAAATTACTGCCATTTTGTCATGTATTAGTTGCAAAAGTAAAATATTTTTTTCCGTTCAGCGGTGCAGTTATATGTTTTAAATTATTTTGTGGCAGGTATTAGTGGCAAAAGAAAAAATATATTTGCCGATCAGCGGTGCAGTTATCTGTTCTAAAGACTTTTGTGGTGTGCATTAGTGGAAAAAGAAAAAAATATATTTGCCCTTCAGCTGTGCAGTTACCTGTCCTAAAGCCTTTTGTGGAGTGCATTAGCGGAAAAAGAAAAAATATATTTGACAATTAGGGGTGCAGTTATATGTTTAAAGGCCTTTGTGGCGTGTACTAGTGGAAAAAGAAAAAATATATTTGCCGTTCAGTGGTGCAGTTATCTGTGCTAAAGCCTCTTGTGGCGTGTATAAGTGTAAAAAGAAAAAATATATCAGTGGTGCAGTAATCTGTTCTAAGCCTTTTGTGGCGTTTATCACTGGATAAAAAAAATATATATTTGCTGGTCAGTGGTGCACTTATATGTTTTAAAGACTTTTGTGGCGTGTATTTGTGGGGAAAAAATATATATATTTGCCAGTCAGCGGTGCAGTTATATGTTCTAAAGCCTTTTGGGGCGTGTATTAGTGGAAAAAGAAAAAATATGTTTGCCGGTCACAGGTGCAGTTATCTGTTCTAAAGCCTTTTGTGGCATGAATTAGTGACAAAATAAAAATATATTTTCTGTTCAGTTGTGCAGTAATATATTCTAAGGCCTTTTTTGGTGTTTATTAGAGGAAAAAGAAAAAATACATTTGCTGGTCAGGGGTGCAGTTACACTCACCTAAATAATTATTAGGAACACCTGTTCTATTTCTCATTAATGCGATTATCTAGTCAACCAATCACATGGCAGTTGCTTCAATGCATGTAGGGTTGTGGTTCTGGTCAAGACAATTCCTGAACTCCAAACTGAATGTCAGAATGGGAAAGAAAGGTGATTTAAACAATTTTGAATGTGGCATGGTTGTTGGTGCCAGACGGGCCGGTCTGAGTATTTCACAATCTGCTCAGTTACTGGGATTTTCACGCACAACCATTTCTAGGGTTTACAAAGAATGGTGTGAAAAGGGAAAAACATCCAGTCTGCGACAGTCCTGTGGGCGAAAATACCTTGTTGATGCTAGAGGTCAGAGGAGAATGGGCCGACTGATTCAAGCTGATAGAAGAGCAACGTTGACTAAAATAACCACTTGTTACAAACGAGGTATGGAGTAAAGCATTTGCTGCATACCTTGAGGCGAATGGGCTACCACAGCAGAAGACCCCACCGGGTACCACACATCTCCACTACAAATAGGAAAAAGAGGCTACAATTTGCACAAGCTCACTAAAATTGGACTGTTGAAGACTGGAAAAATGTTGCCTGGTCTGATGAGTCTCGATTTCTGTTGAGACATTCAAATGGTAGAGTCCGAATTTGGCGTAATCAGAATGAGAACATGTATCCATCATGCCTTGTTGCCACTGTGCAGACTGGTGGTGGTGGTGTAATGGTGTAGGGGATGTTTTCTCGGCACACTTTAGGCCCCTTAGTGCTAATTGGCCATCGTTTAAATGCCACGGGCTACCTGAGCATTGTTTATCGCCATGTCCATCCCTTCATGACCACCATGTACCCATCCTCTGATGGCTACTTCCAGCAGGATAATGCACCATGTCACAAAGCTTGAATCATTTCAAATTGGTTTCTTGAACATGACAATGAGTTCACTGTACTAAAATGGCCCCCACAGTCACCAGATCTCAACCCAATAGAGCATCTTTGGGATGTGGTAAAACAGGAGCTTCGTGCCCTGGATGTGCATCCCTCAAATCTCCATCAACTGCAAGATGCTATCCTATCAATATGGGCCAACATTTCTAAAGAATGCTATCAGCACCTTGTTGAATAAGGCAGTTCTGAAGGCAAAAGGGGGTCCAACACCGTATTAGTATGGTGTTCCTAATAATTCTTTAGGTGAGTGTATGTGATTAATGCATTAATACCCAAGGTATACCCAATTTACCTGTGTGTATTAATGAGAAATTGAGTGTTAAGCCTCAATTGTTTGTTTCTGTTTATTTAGTTTCCACGGTTGCAATGAAAAACTTTTTTGGGGGGTTGAATTTAATTAAGCAGCATATATATATGTGATTACTGCATCAATACCCAAGATGTAGCAGCAATGTAGGAACTACCGTATTAGTATGGTGTTCCTAATAATTCTTTAGATGAGTGTATATGTTCTAAAGCCTTTTGTTTTATGTTAAAGTGGGAAAAAAATAAGGGCCTATTTTCCATTCAGCTGTGCAGTTAAATGTTCTAAAGCCCTTTGTGTATTAGTGGAGCAAAAAAGTATTTGCCGTTGTGTGGTAAAGTGAGAAAATTATAGCCATTTTTGGCATGTATTAGGGTACTTTCACACTTGCGGGAGAGAGATCCGGCAAGAAGTTTCATCGCCGGAACTGCCTGCCGGATCAGGCAAAACATATGCCAACTGATGGCATTAGTAAGACTGATCAGGATCCTTATCAGTCTTAAAAACGCCTGATCAGTCGAAAAAATGCATTGAAATGCCGGATCCGTCTTTCCGGTGTCATCCGGCAAAACAGAGCCGGCATTTATTTTTTTCACCTTTTTTTCAGTCTGCGCATGCACAGACCGGAAGGACGGATTCAGGCATGTCTTCAGTTTTTTTCGCCGGAGATAAAACCGTAGCATGCTGCGGTTTTCTGTTTTGCTTGATGAGTCAAAATGACTGAACTGAAGATATCCTGATGCATCCTGAACGGATTGCTCTCCATTCAGAATGCATAGGGATAAAACTGTTCAGTTCTTTTCCGGTATAGAGCCCCTGTGACGGAACTCTATGCCGGAAAAGAAAAACGCTAGTGTGAAAGTACCCTTAGTGGTAAAAAAAAATGAACTTTTTTGGGGTGTTCTAATTTCCTTTTTATTTATTTATTTAATCTAACAGTATGTCAAACAGAGAAGTGCCAGGCCCTGCACAGGGGAGTGGCAGAGGCATAAATGTTTCTGGAATAAGTAGAGGTCGCAGCAGAGTAAGGAGGCGTGCAGAAGGGGTCGCAGCAAGAGGCCTGAGCTGCGTGCTTCTCCTCTCCTGTGCCGCCGGCGCCCTGGGATGACACGGTGGCAGACACGCACGCCGTGTCCTTGGTTGCCGGGGTAACGGGGGGCAGAGCACGCCCATGCTTCCTCTCTGTGTGGCCGGTGTTCCCCGTTCCCATAGTTACGCTCAAGGGGCTGAGCGCTGAGCTGGCCACTCGGTGCTTGGCTACAGACAAGGGTGGGAGGTCATGTGATGCTGGCCACGTCACATGACCTCTGCTCTTTAGTATATAAACAGGCAGCCTGCTAGCCACAGGTTGCCTTTGATTAATTGTCCAAGGCTATTTGTTACTGTGCTCCCTGCGCTATCTGGATTTGACCCATGCCTGTTTTTGACCCGTTACTGCTTACTCCTAAGTTCCTGACGTGACCTCTTGGTTTGACCTTCAGCTTGTGACCTGACCTGTTCTTGTTCATTCCTGTGGTACTTAGTTACTCTCTTGTTATTTGACCCCGGCTTCTCCTGACGATTCTCCGCTTTCCCCATTTGTACTTCGTCGCTCTCTTGGTATTGACTCAGTTAGTTCACTATCGATTGTTTGTCTTGTCTGTCCTCCCAGCACATTTTCTAAGCCAGGGTTGAGGGTGGAGTGCAGTGGTCACCATCCTTCCCCCCTGTGTGAGCATGTACGTGACCGTGACACTCCCACTCGGTTGTGTCTTGACCAGAATCCCAGCAGTTCTTGAATGGTTGACTGGGTCATCCACATCATCCCAAGTGACATCAGATACCCCCTAACAAGAGTTAATGGGTTCCTCTGACACAAGGCTTAGTTGACATGGCCCGGGAGCACAGATATGATGTAAAGTGCTTCTTCTTACACCCACCATCGTCAGAGGGTACTGTTATTGCCACCCACCTCCACACTCTGTCACTGGGTATCTCTGTGGTCTCCTGGTGCTGCTGCTACCTCCACAATATGTTACCTTGCCACTATGTGGTCTCCTTATGCGGCTGCTACCTCCACAATATGTTACCCTGACACTCTGCGGTGTCCTGATGCTGCTGCTACCTCAATACTATGTCACTTTTCCACTCTGTGGCCTCCTCATGCTGCCGCTGACACCACCACATTGTCACCTTGCCACTCTGTGGTATCCTGATGCTGCCGCTACCTCCACAATGTAAATGTCACCTTGCCACTCTGTGGCCTCTTTATGCTGCTGCCACCTCCACACTCTGTCATTGTGCCACTCTGTGGCCTCCTGTTGCTGCGCCACCTTCCCCCCTCTGTCATTGTGCCACTTTGTGGCCTCCTGATGCTGCCGCCACCTCCAGATTCTGTCATTGGGCCACTCTGTAGTCTTCTCATGCTGCTTTCCACCTCACCACTATATCATATGGCCACTTTGTGGACTTCTAATGCTGTTTCCACTCTCCCCACTTCATGACTGGGCCACTATTTAGTCTTTTTGACTTGGCTGACGTCATTTATTTGACCCATCTTCTGATCTGTCAGAAGGAAGGAAAAAATTGATGCACAATGCATCCTCTCTGTGTAGCAGCTGTAAGGCCTGTATGGTCCCATTAGAATTGGCTTATGATTTGGTAGCCAAAAGCAGGAGTGGGTAAAAAACACAGAAGACATGCAAATATTCCACTCACGTGTCATCTCTGTTTTGGATCCACTCCAGTTTTTTGGGGGCATTAGCAATACTGATGGATTACTAACCAAATGCTGACCGAGTGAAGGCGGATGCTCCACAGACAGGATCAGTTTTTTTGTGGATTATTGTTCTGACGAATCAGAGAAAGGACAAAATAATCAGTGACGTCAACACAATCTTACTGCTGACACCCACTCCCCTCTGTCGGGGAACTCTACTTGTAAAAGCGTTTAATAGAACAGGTTCTGTAGACATCTATGTGGAATCAGCTGACGACAGTGTAAAAGAAGTGCGCTTTTTCTTGGCGCTAACATCAACCTGTATGGTTGAGTACATACTTGATTTATTTGGTCAGTTTTGGCCCTGTGACTACCCAAATAAGTGAGGTTTGCAGTGATTCTAAGAGTGACGCCTGTCATCTGCATGTCATACGGACTCACAGTATTATTTCACTACCAAAGCAGACTCCCTATGTTACTGCAAGTGTACAAGTGTGCATCTATAAAGGCTCTTTGCAGCCAGGAAATAGACGTTTTTAACAAAATTCGCCGCAGATATGTTTGGATCAAACCAATTTTTTTTTTAAATTTGCCAAACCGGTGAATTGAATTTTTAAAAAATTCGCTCATCTCTATTCCTTATTAAAAATATGTCATCCTTTTTCTGTACAGAACTGACATGTTGTAGTAGCACCCTTTGGATTTTTTGTATTTTCCATTAGATCAGGAGTAGGACTCCTTATCTCTGCTCTCTGACCTTCTAAACCCTTATTATAGCTCAGTTCTTATCTTACTGATAAGAATGTGATCCTCTCAGTAGTTTAGAGATAAGGTTTATTAGATGACAGCACAAAGTGAAAACCCAGTCACACAGCTAGAAAACCAGTTAACCCTTTTGACAGAACAGCTCATTATTTTTAATAAAGTCCAATTGAAAACAATTATTTTTAGCCAAAAATGAGTAACATGCAATCATAAAATATTGCCTTCGAATATGTACATAGCCATTCAGATGTTTGACATTATTTGTTTGTTTTTGTTCTGTTTTTCTTTGCGTTTATGATGTTTTTACTGTCAATATGTTTTTTCTCTATTTTTACAAGCTCATTTTTTTCCCCTATAACACTTTAATTGTCTTTTTTCTGGCTAACGTCTGCTGCTTCCCATTAGGATGCTCCTTTTGAAAACACATGTGGTGCTGTTTATTAGTTAAATTCATGCCTTTGCCCATGAATTTCATATGCTGTTAAAAGACAAACTTGACAGGCGTGAAGTTTCCTCCTGGAGTACTCTACTTGCAAATGGAGAAACATGTTTTGACCTAAAAATTTTCTTCTAAAAATGTCTTATTTTTGTTATAATGTTTATTTTGAAGTTTGCTTTTGCTTAAGAGCCATAACGATAGCAATGGCTCCTGATATCTAGATTTAGTTTGCTATGATTTTATTAAAAATGTGCTGCTTTCAAAATGTATGTTACCACTACCAGCCTTCAAAGACTGTGAAGAGCAGAACTTGGGAGTCAGGAAGCCAGCTACTACAAGAGTAGAAAAAGCAGACCAGCTTTTTTTTATTTCTTAGCAATTTGTATTACACTAATTCCTTTTCCACTGCCTGTCAAAAGTATTGTAAGATGCTTCAAAAGTATGTTAGTATGATGCAGCACAAATTAGCCTAGTCTATTTCACATACGTGTATTTGTATTTAACCATCCATGAAAACAGATGCCAGTGCTTTGTTCCTGCTGACATGGCTTAAGTAAAATTTGACAATGTTAGATCAGTAAAAAATATTAATATATGCACATATGAATTTGATGATCTCATTGGAAAAAAAAATACATGCTCTGCATCCATTTAAGCCTGCACGCCCTTGAAGTTTCATTTAATGCTAGTGATTTCTCTCGCTCTAGTTTTCCAAAGTAAAGTTCAAGTGATGCTTGATGCTCCTAAATTTTTGTTCTGGTTGATATATAAATAAAAATACAAATAAAATACAGCTATATATAACATTTAATCTTTATATTAAATGTGGATCTTAAGACCCATGAAGGAGCAACTTGACTCAGTTCCACTTGTTTACTTAAACTGGTATTCCCTTCTTTGACAAATGGGGCATATCGCTACGATATGCCCCCATTGTCTGATAGGTATGGTTCCCATCTCTGGGACCCACACCTACACCGAGAACTGAGCAGGGAAGGGAGTGGCCGGAGGACCCTGGGTTTTCCCGGGTCCGGCCATCACCAAGTGCTGTCCCCGAAGTAATGAATGGGAGAGCACCATGCTTGCATGGCTACCACTCCCATTCATTTCTATGGGGCCGATGGAAATATCCTAGCCAGCTGGGGGCAGGTCCTAGCAATATGCCCCAATTGTCTGAGATGGGAAAACCTCTTTAAGACTCATACACAAAGTCATATTATGGATCTGTTTTGCACAGTCCTATGATACACAATTCAATTGTTTAAAACATATGAATCCATGCTTTATTTCCATTTACCTTTAATTTCACATCATGTGCTTTAATTTCATACAGTTTCTGCTTAGCAATTCATATGGAATCTGTGATGAAAACTTGTACCATATTCTTTTATATGCTATATTACAGAGTTATTCGACTGTAGAAGCATAAATTCTATGGAAGCACAATATGGCTAAGTGTGCAACAGTCACACAGGTACAGTATCTCACAAAAAACACCCCTCACATTTTTGTAAATATTTTATTCTATCTTTTCGTGGGACAACACTGAAGATATGATATTTTATACAATGTAAAGTAGTCAGTGTACAGCTTGTATAACAGTGTAAATTTAGTGTGCCCCCAAAATAACTCAACACACAGCCATTAATGTCTAAACCGCTGGCAACAAAAGTAAGTGAAAATGGCCAAATTGTGCTAATTAGCCTTTTTCCCTCCCTGGTGTCATGTCACTCGTTAGTGTTACACTGTCTCAGGTAGGAATGGGTAGCAGGTGTGTTAAATTTGGTGTTATCGCTCTCACACTCTCTCATACTTGTCACTGGAAGTTCAACATTGCACCTCATGGCAAAGAACTCTCTGAGGATCTGAAAAAAATGAATTGTTGCGCTATATAAACATGGCCCAGGCTATAGGAAGGTTGCCAACACCCTGAAACTGAGCTGCAGCATGGTGGCCAAGACCATACAGCGGTTTAACAAGACAGGTTCTGCTCAGAACAGGCCTCGCCATAGTCGACCATAGAAGTTGAGTGCACATGCTCAGCGCCATATCCAGAGGTTGTATGAGTGCTGACAGCATTGCTGCAGAGATGAAAGAGGTGGGGGAGGCAGCATGTCAATGCTCAGACCATACGCCAATTGCATCAAATTGGTCTGCATGGCTATCATTCCAGAGGAAGCATCTTCTAAAGATGATGCACAAGAAAGCCCACAAACAGTTACCTAGTTACATAGTTGACACAGTTGAAAAAAGACATAAGTCCATCAAGTTCAACCAAAGGATAAGTGGGGACGCAAATCCCAGAAGGAAGTGAGACTCAGATTTCTACATGTTTTCATAAGCATTAATGTTTACTTTTAAGAATTTATTTTAAAACTGTCCACTGTTCCTGCTGTGACCACGTCCTGAGGAAGTCTATTTTTTCACCATATTTTTTGTATGGCCCATTTATATATTTGTATAGGTTAATCATGTCCCCCTTAGACGTCTCTTCTTAAGACTAAATAAATGCAATTCTTTTAATCTTTCATCATAACTTAGACCCTCCATGCCCCTTATCAGTTTAGTCTCTCTCCTCTGTATTTTTTCCAGCTGCAGTGTGTCCTTTCTATGGACTGGTGGTCAGAACTAGACTGCATATTCCAGATGAGGCCGCACCAGCGCTTTGTAAAGTGTTCATATTTCATCCCTGCCCCGCGAATCCATGTCTCGTTTAATGCATGAAAATATCCTGGTGGCCTTAGAAGCAGCTGATTAACATTGTATGCTGTTATTTAATCTGCAAACTACAAGGACACCCAAATCCTTCTCTATAAGTGACTCTCCAAGTGTTACATCACCTTGGACATATGAAGCATGGAGAGTATTACTACCAAGATGCATAACTTTACATTTGCCCACATTGAAGCTCATTTGCCAAGTTGATGCCCAATCACTCAGAGTGTTCAAGTCAGCTTGTAGTTTATGTACAGTACTGCACAGCTTAGTGTCATCTGCAAAAATAGATATGGTGCTATTAATCCCGTCTTTGATATCATTAATAAAAAATTTAATAATAGAGGACCCAGCACTGAACCTTGGGGTACACCATTCTGAATAGGAATCATTGACCACAACTCTGTGGATACGGTCCCTCAGTCAGTTTTCAATCCAATTGCAAACTATACTTTCCAAGCCTGTAGACCTTACTTTACCTAAAAAGCATTTATGAGGGACAGTATCAAAAGCCTTAAATCCAGAAACACTACACCCACAGCCGTCCTTCTGTTGAGGCTACTACTCACCTCCTCATAAAAACAAATCAGGTTAGTCTGACAACTTCTGTCCTTGGTAAACCCATGTTGGTTATCACTTAAAATATTATTTATAGTCACGAACTCCTGTATATAGTCCTATAGTCCCTTAAGAGTCCTTCAAACATTTTTCCCACAACAGAAGTTAAACTAACTGGTTTATAATTACCTGTGAAGGGCCTAGATCCTTTTTTGACTATGGGGACCACATTTGTCTTGGGCCAATCACTTGGCACTGAACCAGTCCCTAGAGAATCTTTAAAATTTATAAACAGGGGCACAGCAATGACTGAACTGAGCTCTATAACGCAAAACGCAATACATGTAATACGGGGGAAAAAGTGCCAGATTGCATTCCGATGTACATGTATGGCGGGCTAAATGGGCGGTTGCGCCCGCTTGATCACTGCAAGCAATGCATTACAATACAGATGTATTGTAATGCATTGCAGAGGGGATCAGACCCCCAAAAGTCCCAGAGTAGGACAGAAATATTTATATATTTTTTTTAAGTAAAAAAAAGTGTTTTAATAAAGAAAAGTAAAGTTTCAAGTAAAAAAAGAAAAAAATGCCCCTTTTCCCAGATTTTATAATGAAAAATTTTATAATATAAAATAGAGAAAAAAGACATATTAGGTATCTCCGCTCCTATAATGACTGGCTCTATAAATATATCACATGATCCTTCCCGTCTGATAAACAACATAAAAAACAAACACCAACTGATCAAAAAGGTGTATGCCCCCCAAAATAGTACCAATAAAACCGTCACCTCATCCCGCAAAAAATTCAACCCTACCTAAGACAATTGTTAAAAAAAAATAAAAAATATGACTCAGACAATGGAGACACTAAAATATGATTTATTTTTTATTCAAAACTGCTATTATTGTGTTTAAGTGAAATAAATAAAAAAAAGACATATTAGACATTGCCGCGTGTGTAACAACCTGCTCTATAAAAATATAACATGATCTAACCTGTCAGGTGAAAAACATAAAAATAAAAAAAATTTAAACAGTGCCACAAAAGCAATTTTTTGTCACCTAACATCACATAAAGTGCAACACCAAGCGATCAAAAAGGCATATGCTCCCCAAAATAGTACCAATCAAACCGTCACCTCTTCCCTCAAAAAAATGAAACCCTACATAAGACAATAGGTCAAAAAATAAAAAAGCTATGGCTCTCAGACAATGGAGACACTAAAACATCATTTTTTTTGTTTCAAAAATGCTATTATTATGTAAAACTTAAATAAATAAGAAAAAGTACACATATTATGTGATGCCATGTCCGTAATGATCTGAACTATAAAAATGTCACATGAGCTAACACCTCAGGTGAACGCTGTAAAAATAAATAAATAAAAACTGTGCTAAAACAACCAATTTGTTTGTCACCTTGCCCCATAAAGTGTAATAATAAATTATCAAAAAATCATATGTACCCAAAAATGGTACCATTAAAAACGACAACTCTTCCTGCAAAAAGCTAGCCCCTGCACAAGACGATCGGCAGAAAAATACCAAAAATATGGCGTTCAGAAAATGGAGACATAAAAACACTTAAAAAAAAAAATGCTTTATGTAAAACTGAAACAATCAAACAAAGAAAGTAGACATATTTGATATAATTGCGTCCGTAACAACCTGCTCTATAAAAATAGCACATGATCTACTCTGTCAGATGAATGTTGTAAAAAAATAAAAATAAAAACAGTGCCATTTTCTGGTTACCTTGCCTCACAAAAACGTAATATAGAGCAATTAAAAATCACATGTACCCCAAAATTAGTACCAATAAAACTGGCACCTTATCCCCTAGTTTCAAAAATTGGGTCAATTTTTGGCAGTTTCTACTGTAAGGGTGCATCAGGGGGGCTTCAAATGGGACATGGCATTTAAAAACCAGTTCAGCAAAATCTGCTTTCTAAAAACCATATGGCGTTCCTTTTCTTCTATGCCCTCCCGTGTGCCATTCACACATCAGTTTACGATCATATGTTGGGTGTTTATTAGTGTTGGGCGAGCATGCTTGGCCGAACACTAGTTTGGCTCAAGCATCGCAATGCTCGGCACATTGCGGTGTTCGGCCGAATACCGCGTGTGCTCGATGCTCGAGTCTGCTCCCCGCACGTTTGTTGGCTGCTGAGCAGCCATTAAATGTGCAGGTAAGTACTGCCATCACTGTAATGCCAGTAGCCATGTTGGCTACTGGCATTACAGTGATTGGCTTGCCGGAACGCGTCATCGGGTGCTATATAGCACCCAATGATACGTGTTTGGCTCAGTATTAGTCAGGGAGAGCTGGAGAGCAGAAGGGAGACATAGTGTAGGGCTTGAAATAGCAATATTTTAGTTTTTATACTAAATTAGTTTTATAGACCCAAAAGTCCTTTTAAGGACTATTGTGTGTGGCAGCAAAATATATATTTTAGCGCAGCCTGCGCTAAATTGCTAAAACTTGTAAGAGACCCAAAGTCCTTTTAAGGACTATAGTTGTATCTGGCAGCAATATATATTTTTAGCCAAAATGCGGTAAAGCGCTTGCAATTGTTTGGCTGCTGCAGACAGCGACATTATCTGCACTACATCTCCTGTCTAACGTGTGCGCAGCCTAAAAATATCTGTGACATCCAGTGTACTTTTTCCGTAGACGGTGTCTGCTGTGGACAGTTACATTACCTGTGCTACATCTCCTGTATAACATTTGCGTATCCGAAATATCAGTGACATTCAGTGTAATTTTTTTGCTGCTGGTGGCAGTGACATTACCTGCGCTACATCTCCAGTATAACGTTAGCACATCCGAAATATCAGTGACATTCAGTGTAATTTTTTTTGCGGCTGTTGACAGCGACATTATCTGTGCTACATCTTCTGTGTAACGTGTGCGCAGCCTAAAAATATCTGTGACATCCAGTGTACTTTTTCTGTAGACGGTGTCCACTGCGGACAGTTACATTACTTGCGCTACATCTTCTGTATAACGTTTGTGTATCCGAAATATCACAGACATTTAGTCTAATTTTCTTGCTGCTGGTGGCAGCGACATTACCTGTGCTACATCTCCTGTATAACATTTGGCTATCCTAAATATCAGTAACATTAATTCAGTGTAATTTTTATTAGCCGCTGGTGACAGCGACATTACTAGCGCGATACCTCCTGTATAACGTTTGTGCATCCTAAATATCAGTGACATTAACCCTTACAGGACCGTCGTACGCAGGATTGCGTCCTACCGGCGGCCCTGCTCTTCTGGGTGGACGCGTATACGCGTCCTCCCGCGATAGCCGAGATTTCCTGTGAAAGCGCGCACACAGGCGCGCGCGCTCACAGGAACGGAAGGTAAGCAAGTGGATCTCCAGCCTGCCAGCGGCGATCGTTCGCTGGCAGGCTGGAGATGTGATTTTTTTTTTAACCCCTAACAGGTATATTAGACGCTGTTTTGATAACCGCGTCTGATATACCTGCCACCTGGTCCTCTGGTGGTCCCTTTTGTTTGGATCAACCACCAGAGGACATAGGCAGCTCTGTAAAGTACCACAAAACACTACACTACACTACAACCCCCCCCTGGTCACTTATTAACCCTTTATGAACCACTGATCACCACTGATCACCCCATACAGACTCCCTGATCACCCGCCTCCTGTCATTGATCACCCCCCTGTCATTGATCACCCCCCTGTAAGGCTCCATTCAGACGTCCGTATGATTTTTACGGATCCACGGATACATGGATCGGATCCGCAAAACGCATACGGACGTCTGAATGGAGCCTTACAGGGGGGTGATCAATGACAAGGGGGTGATCACCCATATAGACTTCCCGATCACCCCCCTGTCATTGATCACCCCCCTGTCATTGATCATCCCCCTGTAAGGCTCCATTCAGACGTCCGTATGATTTTTACGGATCCACGGATACATGGAACGGATACGCAAAACACATATGGACGTCTGAATGGAGCTTTACAGGGGGGTGATCAATGACAAGGGGGTGATCACCCATATAGACTTCCTGATTACCCCCCTGTCATTGATCACCCCCCTGTCATTGATCACCCCCCCTGTAAGGCTCCATTCAGACGTCTGTATGATTTTTACGGATCCACGGATACATGGATCGGATCCGCAAAACACATACGGACGTCTGAATGGAGCTTTACAGGGGGGTGATCAATGACAAGGGGGTGATCACCCATATAGACTTCATGATCACCCCCCTGTCATTGATCACCCCCCTGTTATTGATCACCCCCCTGTAAGGCTCCATTCAGACGTCCGTATGATTTTTACGGATCCACGGATACATGGATCGGATCCGCAAAACACATACGGACGTCTGAATGGAGCATTACAGGGGGGTGATCAATGACAAGGGGGTGATCACGCATATAGACTTCCTGATCACTTCCCTGTCATTGATCACCCCCCTGTCATTGATCACCTCCCTGTAAGGCTCCATTCAGACGTCCGTATGATTTTTACGGATCCATGGATACATGGATCGGATCCGCAAAACACATACGGACGTCTGAATGGAGCCTTACAGGGGGGTGATCAATGACAGGGGGTGATCACCTCATATACACTCCCTGATCACCCCCTGTCATTGATCACCCCAGGGGGTGATCAATGACAGGGGGGTGATCAGGGAGTCTATATAGGTGATCACCCCCCTGTCATTGATCACCCCCTGTCATTGATCACCCCCTGTAAGGCTCCATTCAGACATTTTTTGGGCCCAAGTTAGCGGAAATATATATTTTTTTGTTTGTTTTTTCTTACAAAGTCTCATATTCCACTAACTTGTGTCCAAAAAAAAAATCTCACATGAACTCACCATACCCCTCACGGAATCCAAATGCGTAAAATTTTTTAGACATTTATATTCCAGACTTCTTCTCACGCTTTAGGGCCCCTGAAAAGCCAGGGCAGTATAAATACCCCACATGTGACCCCATTTTGGAAAGAAGACACCCTAAGGTATTCCGTGAGGGGCATATTGAGTCCATGAAAGATTGAAATTTTTGTCCCAAGTTAGCGAAAAGTGAGACTTTGTGAGAAAAAACAAAAAAATATCTATTTCCGCTAACTTATGCAAAAAAAAATAATTTCTATGAACTCGCCATGCCCCTCATTGAATACCTTGGGGTGTCTTCTTTCCAAAGTGGGGTCACATGTGGGGTATTTATACTGCCCTGGCTTTTTAGGGGCCCTAAAGCGTGAGAAGAAGTCTGGGATCCAAATGTCTAAAAATGCCCTCCTAAAAGGAATTTGAGCCATGTGTTTTGGGGTGTCATTTTACATATACCCATGCTGGGTGAAATAAATATCTTGGTCAAATGCCAACTTTGTATAAAAAAATGGGAAAAGTTGTCTTTTGCCGAGATATTTCTCTCACCCAGCATGGGTATATGTAAAATGACACCCCAAAACACATTCCCCAACTTCTCCCGAGTACGGCGATACCAGATGTGTGACACTTTTTTGCAGCCTAGGTGGGCAAAGGGGCACACATTCCAAAGTGCACCTTTCGGATTTCACCGGTCATTTTTTACAGATTTTGATTGCAAACTTCTTCTCACACATCTGGGCCCCTAGAATGCCAGGGCAGTATAACTACCCCACAAGTGACCCCATTTTGTAAAGAAGACACCCCAAGGTATTTTGTGATGGGCATAGTGAGTTCATGGAAGTTTTTATTTTTTGTCACAAGTTAGTGGAATATGAGACTTTGTAAGAAAAAAAAATCATCATTTTCCGCTAACTTGTGACAAAAAAAAAATAATTCTAGGAACTCGCCATGCCCCTCACGGAATACCTTGGGGTGTCTTCTTTCCAAAATGGGGTCACTTGTGGCGTAGTTATACTGCCCTGGCATTCTAGGGGCCCAAATGTGTGGTAAGTACTTTGCAATCAAAATGTGTAAAAAATGGCCGGTGAAATCCTAAAGGTGCTCTTTGGAATGTGTGCCCCTTTGCCCACCTAGGCTACAGAAAAGTGTCACACATCTGGTATCGCCGTACTCAGGAGAAGTTGGGGAATGTGTTTTGGGGTGTCATTTTACATATACCCATGCTGAGTGAGAGAAATATCTTGGCAAAAGACAACTTTTCCAATTTTTTTATACAAAGTTGGCATTTGACCAATATATTTCTCTCACCCAGCATGGGTATATGTAAAATGACACCCCAAAACACATTCCCCAACTTCTCCTGAGTACGGCGATACCAGATGTGTGACACTTTTTTGCAGCCTAGGTGGGCAAAGGGGCACACATTCCAAAGTGCACCTTTCGGATTTCACCGGTCATTTTTTACAGATTTTGATTGCAAACTTCTTCTCACACATCTGGGCCCCTAGAATGCCAGGGCAGTATAACTACCCCACAAGTGACCCCATTTTGTAAAGAAGACACCCCAAGGTATTTTGTGATGGGCATAGTGAGTTCATGGAAGTTTTTATTTTTTGTCACAAGTTAGTGGAATATGAGACTTTGTAAGAAAAAAAAAAATCATCATTTTCCGCTAACTTGTGACAAAAAAAAAAAGTTCTATGAACTCACTATGCCCATCAGTGAATACCTTAGGGTGTCTACTTTCCTAAATGGGGTCATTTGTGGGGTGTTTGTACTGTCTGGGCATTGTAGAACCTCAGGAAACATGACAGGTGCTCAGAAAGTCAGAGCTGCTTCAAAAAGCGGAAATTCACATTTTTGTACCATAGTTTGTAAATGCTATAACTTTTACCCAAACCATTTTTTTTTACCCAAACATTTTATTTTTATCAAAGACATGTAGAACAATAAATTTAGCGAAAAATTTATATATGGATGTTGTTTTTTTTTGCAAAATTTTACAACTGAAAGTGAAAAATGGCATTTTTTTGCAAAAAAATCTTTAAATTTTGATTAATAACAAAAAAAGTAAAAATGTCAGCAGCAATGAAATACCACCAAATGAAAGCTCTATTAGTGAGAAGAAAAGGAGGTAAAATTCATTTGGGTGGTAAGTTGCATGACCGAGCAATAAACGGTGAAATTAGTGTAGTGCAGACGTGTAAAAAGTGGCCTGGTCATTAAGGGGGTTTCAGCTAGCGGGGTTGAAGTGGTTAATTCAGTGCAATTTTTTTCTTAGGTGGTGGTGACAGCAACATTACTTGCGCTATACCTCCTGTTTAACGTGTGGGAATCCTACATATCAGTGACATTAATTCAGTGTGATTTTTATTAGCCGCTGGTGACAGCGACATTACTTGCGCTATACCTCCTATATAATGTTTGTGCAACCTAAATATCAGTGACCATAATTCAGTGTAATTTTTTATTAGGTGGTGGTGATAGCGACATTACTTGCGCATCCTAAAAATATCTTTGACATTCTGTGTACTTTATTTGCGCAAACACTTACAAAACCTGTGCTACTGTATGTGTGACAGACTTGCAAGCATATATGACATTTAATATGTGCAAGGCGAGCAGTAAGGGACGAGGAAGTGGCGTGCTGCTGATGGTCCACGCAGAGGCCGTGGCCCTGGGCGTGGTGAAACTGTGCCTGCTGCCAGAGCACAAGAAACACACTCATCCATGATACTTAGCCTCATGTCCCAGTTTGCAGGGCGTTACAGGACACCACTCTCGAAGTCAGACCAGTGCTACCAGGTGGTCGGTTGGATTGCAGAAGATAATGCTTCCAGCCAGTTAAACACCAGCTTGTCTTCTAGTATCAGTAGCCAAGAGTCTGGTCAACAGAATCTCAGAATCTTCACCCTGATACTCCTTCCATCCACCATGGAGAGTCTTGGCAAACAAGTGATCCCACACTCGGATATTCTGAGGAGCGGTTTTCATTGACATTCCTTAATTTGGGCCTCTCGCCAAGCCCGCTTGAAGAGGAACATGAGGAGATCCTGTGCCCTGATTCCCAAACTCTGGAGCATCCACAGTCAGAAGAAGACGGTGGGGAATGGCAATTTGTGTTTCTCGAGGTGGATGATGATGATGAGACACAGTTGCCAATAAGTCAACCGCAATTAGGGTCTCAAGAAGTTCATGATGAGGATGAGACACAGTTGGCAATAACTGAGGTTGTGTTAGGTCAACAAGTCAGGAGGATAACCAGAGTGAGGAAGTGGAAGAGGAGGTGCTGGACGATGAACTCACTGACCCAACCTGGGAAGGTGGCAAGCCGAGCGAGGACAGCAGTACAGAGAGGGAGGGATCCGCAGAACCGCAACAGGCTGAAAGAGGCAGTGGGGTGGCAAAAGGGAGAAGGCGGGCCACACCAAACAGGCCCGCAACTGTTCTTCGGAGCACCCCCTTGCAGCAATCTCCCATGCCAAGGGGTAGGTGTTCCGCAGTTTGGCGCTTTTTTGAGGAAAGTGCGGACTGATAAAATAATTGTCATTTGCAAACTGTGCCATACCAAAATGAGCAGGGGCATGAACACTAGCAACCTCACAACCACCAGCATTATCCGCCACATGGCATCAAAGCACCCTAATAGGTGGGCCGAACACCACTGCCTCCTCTTCCCCTGTGTTACGTGCTGGCCAATCCCCTGTCCAAGACGCAGGCCCGGATGCCTCCCACCATGCACCTGGACCTTTGCAAGCACCATCAGCTAACACATCCACGTGTGTGTCCCAGCGCAGCGTACAGATGTGTATACCCCAGGCCTTTAAACAAAAGCACAAATACCCAGCCACCAACCCTCAGGCAATAGCAATAAATGCTCACCTTTCCAAATTGCTGGCCCTGGAAATGTTGCCATTTAGGCTTGTGGACAATGAGGCTTTCCGCAGCCTGATGGCGGCGGCTGTCCCGCGGTACTCTGTCCCCAGCCGCCAATTTTTTCACGGTGTGCAGTCCCAGCCTTACACCTGCATGTGTTCCGTAACATCACCCGTGCTCTGACCAACACAGTTATTGGGAAGGTCCGCTTAACGACTGACACATGGAAAAGTGCTTTTGGCCAGAGACGCTACATTTCCCTGACGGCACACTGGGTGAACGTTGTGGAGGCCGGGAGCGAGTCGTACCCTGGGATGGCACAGGTTCTACCGACGACAAGGATTGCGGCCCTACTTCCATGAGTGTTTCTGTAGCCACCTACGTTAGTGGCTCCAAACCCCACTTCTCCTCCTCCGCCTCCCCCTCCACCTCTGAATTATCATCTTGCAGCACCAGTAATACATCAGTCAGAAGCTGGAAGCAGTGTAGCACTGCAATGGGAAAGTGGCAACAGGCCGTGCTTAAACTGATCTGCTTAGGTGACAAACAGCACATAACCGAAGAGCTGTGGCAGGGGATAAGGGACCAGACTGAGCTTTGGCTCTCGCCACTCAACTTACAACCAGGCAAGGTCGTGTCTGATAATGGCCGTAACTTGGTGGCGGCTTTGGAGCTTGGTAATTTCACACACATCCCACGCCTAGACCACGTGTTCAGCCTAGTGGTTCAGCGGTTTCTCAAAACCTACCCCAATTTGCCTGAGCTACTGGTGAAGGTGCGCAGTGTGTGTGCCCATTTCCGCAAGTCATCGACAGCTTCCGCCGGTCTGGCAATGCTGCAGCAGCACTTGCAATTGCCAGCTCACCGACTGTTGTGCAACGTGAGCACGCACGCACTGGAACTCTATGTTCCGTTTGTTGGCCAGGCTTTGTGAGCAGCAGAGGGCAGTAGTGGAATACCAATTGCAAATAAATAAATAAAAATTGCCTTTTGTATGTTGCCTATGATGTCAGCGTCGCAGGTCCCAATAGTGAAGTTGGTAACAGTTCACATACAAAGGTTGCGTTTTTGTTTGGACCTCGCTGCTTCAGGAGATCACGGAAGAAAGTTCCTGCACCAGAACTATTCAGAAAAATTGAACATGGAAAAGCATTCAAGACACATGAAGCCTCCCTCTCTCTTTCATACAAGCTTCTGTGAAAAACCAAAGGTTGCAACAATAGTGAAGCACCTTCACATGAGTTGAGTTAAAAGGATTTATTATACTCACAAACTCAATTCGATCGCAAGCAGTGTACAGAAAGATAAAACACCCTGACCGGGTTTTGCTCCAAAAAGCTTTGTGAGGGGCATCTAATCCACCCATTCCAGGCGGTCTTTTAAACTCATAGGTAAGTATACACCCACCTACGTACATCGTCATCTCACAATATAACTCATTATTCTGTAAAGGGTGTACAGGTATTGTTCGAAACGTGAGGATTTTAGGGTGCAAAGTGAAGTTATTAATAAGCGGTTTTTGGAAAAGGGGTATCAGAGAGAGGAATTAGATGAATGCAGTAGGGAGATAGAAACACAGGGGGAAGGAAGAGGGGATATTATTAAGAACGATAAAGATTTCAATTTTTCCTTTCTTACGCAATATAATGCACATGCTGGTTTGATTAAAAATGCAATAAAGAAGAACTGGACAGTTCTAAAGAATGATCCGGTGTTGGGGAAAGAAATTCCCAAACAACCAGATGTGATATATAAAAAAGCTCCAAGTCTCCATACTCGATTAGTTCATAGCTATATTTCGGATAAAAGCGGAAAGGAAGGAAAAATGACATAAATTCATCTGGTGCGGTTTTTGCCTTCCTTGCAGAAATAGAAAAAAAGAGAATAGGAAAAGAGATATGCAAAGTGTACGTTCAAATAAATAAAAATTAGACATTAAAATGTTTGGCCCTTTCTCCAAATAATAATTTTTCAAGGGTGTGTATGATGCCCTCCTTTATGTGTAAAAAAGAGTGTATTGGAGTGCCGATTCCTTGTAATTTTTGGCAGCCCCTTTCACTTAGTGCATAAGCTTTATGAGTGTAGGAGTCCCACTACCTGATCAATTGTACCACAATGTAAATGAGGCCCTCCTTTATGTGATATACAGGTTGTATCGGAGTGCCTCTTTCTTGTAATTTTTGGTAGCACTTGCACTTTATATACAAGTAAATATACAGGAAATAATGCTTCCTAACAATTTTTCCTCTAAAATCTATTTTATCTTCGGTTTGGTGCGTATTATTGTCAGTCTGTAAAAGTGGCGTACTACTGGGACAACATCGTTCCCAGCAGCGACCTGGGAGACCAAGATGCATCCAGACATCCTCCCCCTGCTGTTCCTGAACCATTTCAGTGGTGTTTCAATCAATTTATGACCTTTTACTATGAATCAGACACCCTCCCCTCTTCAGAGTAGGGGGTGCCTGGTTTAATGCTCGGGTCCTCCCATTGACTTCATTGTGCTCGGGTGCTCGGTAGAGCACTGGAGCATCCTGAGGTGTTCTACTCGAGCACCCAAGCACTTTGGTACTCGACCAACACTAGTGTTTATGTAAAACATATTAACGTTTTACATAACGTTTTGTTTAGCTAACCCTCGATGAGTTAAAGAAAAAAATGGATTAAAATGGAAAATCTGCCAATTTTTTTTTTTAATGTCATCTCCATTTTCCTTTAATTCTTGTGGAACACCTAAAAAGTTAACAAAGTTTGTAAAATCAGTTTTGAGTAACTTGCGGGGTGTAGTTTCTACAATAGGGTCATTTATGGGGGGTTTCCACTATGTAAGCCCCACAAAGTGACTTCAGACCTGAACTGGTCTTTAAAAAGTGGGTTTTAGAAATTTTCTTAAAAAATTTAAGAATTGCTTCGAAAATTCGAATTCTTCTAACGTTCCCAAAAAATAAAATTACATTTACAAAATGATGCCAACATAAAGTAGACATATAGGGAATGTTAAGTAATAAATATTTTAAGTATCACTTTTTGTTTTAAAAGCATAGAAATTGATATTTAGAAAAGTGTGTATTTTTTGACTATCATGAAATACAATGTGTCACGAGAAAACAATCTCTGAATGGCTTGGATAAGTAAAAGCGTTCCACATACCACATAAAGTGACACATTTCAGATTTGCAAAAATCAGTCTGGTCCTTAAGGTGAAAAATGGCCCGGTCCTTAAGGGGTTAAGCATTCTTTGGTGTAATCCATCTGGACCCAGAGCCTTGTTCACAATTACCATATTGAACTTATCTTGAATAGTGATGAACGAACATCGGCCGGAACGATTCGCGAAACGCAAGTTCAGAGCAGGCCACATTCACTTTAATGGCAGGCGAACCTGAAAAACCTTCAGGTCATATTTGCAGCCACCAAATAAT
The DNA here is from genome assembly GCF_014858855.1 of Bufo gargarizans. Lineage (NCBI taxonomy): Eukaryota > Metazoa > Chordata > Amphibia > Anura > Bufonidae > Bufo > Bufo gargarizans. The sequence goes on along the minus strand of NC_058088.1, from coordinate 62,976,802 downwards.
TACTAGAAGTGCACAAATCGCCCCACAACATGGATAGTGACATACCAGAGGGGGATCAATTGTAAAAATTCCCACAAAAAATATGTATTTTTAGCAGGGGCCATTTTTATGCTGTCTTAAAGAGAAACTGTCAAAAATGTGCCCTGCTGGAGCCTAGAAAGAAATTATTTTAGACCACGGGAATACAGGCCCCAAACATTAGGCATTCACCTGACAGAAAACATCAAGTGATTATGTGGCTGGAGGTATATTAGACAGTCATTAGATATCAAATTTACTGCTGGTCAGTGGACTACAGGCCCCCAAAATTATTCATTCACCGTACAGGAAAGAACATCTTATAATGTGGCTGGAGGTACAATGGGCGGTCACTGTATAACTTTACTGTTGGCCAGTTAGATTACAGGCCCCAAAAATTATGCATTCACCGTACAGAAAAGATCAAGTGATTATGTGGCTGAAGGTATATTAGATGGTTAATGGATATCAATTTTACTGAAGTCCAGTGGAGTACAGGCCCAAACATTAGGCATTCACTGGACAGAAAACATCAAGTGAGTATGTGGCTGGAGGTATATTAGACGGTCATTGGATAAAATTTTACGTCAGCGAGGTGAGCCATGGCCGCGTAAGATCTTCTAAAATGGCCAAAGGTTTTCCTGGCCTGCCTCAAGACGTCCTGGACCCCAGGATATTTGGCAACGAATCGCTGCATGACTAAGTTCAGGAGGTGTGCCATGCACGGCACGTGTGTAATTTTGCCCTGTTTTAGCGCACTCAGCAGATTGCCACCGTTGTCGCACACAACTTTACCAACTGTCAAATTGAGCAGGGTTAGCCACTGATCGGCCTGTGACCGCAGAGCTGAAAGGAGTGCAGGACTGGTATGGCTTCCAGGCACAACAGCCGCAGCACAACATATCAACGTCTCATCTGGCATGTTGAATAGGTTCTGGGGAGCTGGAGAGGTGCAGCGGAAGAGGCTGTAGCAGTGGAAAAGGAGGAGTCAGCTGAGGAGGAGACGGAGGATGGAGTAGGAGGAGGAGAAGAAGAGGCAGGCCTGCATGCAATCCGTGCCGGTAATACCAAATCCACATGGGTGTCACGGGTTGCATGCTTGACAGACGTCAGAAGGTTCACCCAGTGGGCAGTAAAAGTTATGTACCTTCCCTGCCTGTGTTTGCTAGACCTCGTGTCTGTGGTCAGATGTATCTTGGCACCGACACTGTGTGCCAGAGATAAATTCACTAGCCGCTGAACATGGCCATATAGCTCTGGGGTGCCCTTCTGGGAGAAATATTTCCTTCCGGGGACCTTCCATTGCGGTGTGCCAATGGTCAAACATTTTCTAAAGGCCTCCGAGTCCACCAGTTTATATGGCAGTATTTGGCGGACTAGCAGTTCCGTCAGCCGTTGGGAAAGAGGGTTATCTAGCGTCATAAACTTTTTACGTTCGAACATTTGGACCGTGGAACCCTGCCTTCTGCCAGATGTACGCGACGACGGATGACACGGTGGAAGGTGGAGTGGAGGACAAATGGGAGGAGAAGGAGAAGAGGCAGAACGTGGAGCGCCGAGAGTGTGGCTTTGTGGGTTCTGACGGTGTTGCTCCCACTGGGTTCGGTGATGGGACGCCAGGTGCCTTCTTAAGGTGGTTGTCCCTAAGTGAGTGTTGGCCTTACCGCGACTTATGCGTTGACAGCACAGCCTGCAGATGGCAACACTATTGTTACCAGCTGACACATAAAAAAAGCCCACACTGCGGAACCATGTGCCGGCATCCTGGGAGCGCCAGATGTGACCGTGCATAGTGGATGACTCGCTCTAGATACATTTGCAGTCTGCTTTTTGCCTCCTGTGCACTGCCTGTGTCATGCCCCACTCTGACGATGTGCGGAGGTCGGCCAGGATAGCAGCACGAGTTTAGTGTTTGTTTTGGAGCCGTGCTGGATCCGCCTCTCATCAGGTTCACTGGGTGGGGTCATTAGTTTAAATAGCACAGCAGCCCAGTGCTCTGAGCGGATTATACTAATCATTGTGGTCTTGGAAGCTAGGAATGAAGGTTGGCTGTCTGTTCCAGCTCAGGAAGATAAGTGTTATTTCAAGTTTGGTTGTTTTGTGTCATCTCTCCCATCCAGGTTCTGTGCGAGCTGGCTGTTCCTATTTCCCCTCTTCATCATCTCAGGGAATTCAGGGTTTTGTCAGCCCAGGCACGAGGACACATCATACCTACCTTTAAGGTCTGCATGTGGGCTGAACAGTACAGGGAATGAGGTCAGGGATTAGCTAGGAGGTGACCCTTCCCCTGTCTGTCGCCCAGAGCCTGGTTGGTGCATTATCTGTGAGACTAAGTGCATGCCCGCCGTGACAGCCTGCTTCTCCTGTTTCTCCTCCTTATCTGCTGCTCCGTCTCTCCCTCTAAACTCTCCTCCTCTTCCTCTCTTGTGGTAACCCACGAGACATCCATCGACCCATCATTATCGTTACCTTCACAACCACTGACATTAGAGTTCTCGGAGTGGGCAGCAACAGCGGGGACCACCCTCCTTGAGCTGATCTGAGTACTGTCGTCAGACCGCTGGGTGGTGGCTGTTGATACCTCCTCTTTTTTATCAGATGCCAAGAATGGCTACGCATCGGTAAGGTCTGGGAATGGATTGGAAAATAAATCCTATGACATGAGAAGAGGGGCAATTGTGGTGGTGTTGGTGTTTTTGGGGGTGCACAAAGCAGAGAGTGAGAAGGGGTGCAGATACAGAGGATGAGGAGGGAGCAGAAGCGGAAGGCTGAGTCAGCCACTCAACCATCTATGGTGCGTCCTTTGACGTAATCGCACGCACCTTCTCCAACTTCCCACTTAGGTTCCGGCCAGGTGCACCTACCCGACCGCTACCACCCCTGCGGAATAGCCTGTCTCTTCATCTGCCTGTCATTTTCAAAATTACCCTGTGACAAAGTCCCTATAGAAGAGCAGTATTTGTGGAAGCATGTATATCGCAGGCCTCAATCAATATTTTTTGGAAGCAGGTATATCAATTCCCTCTATCAGTGTTCAGTGGAAACAGGTATATAGAACCCAATAATGAGTATTTGCTGGAAGACGGTAAGTCAAACCCCTTAATCAATATTTGGTGGAAGCTGGTGTATCGCAGGCCTCAATCAATATTTGGTGGAAGCCGGTATATCAATCCCCTCTATCAGTATTTTGAGGAAACAGGTATATAGAACCCAATAATGAGTATTTGCTGGAAGCTGGTAAATCAAACCCCATAATCAATATTTGGTGGAAGCTGGTGTATCGCAGGCCTCAATCAATCTTTGGTGGAAGCCGGTATATCAATACCCTCTATCGGTATTTTTGTGGAAACAGGTATAAAGAATCCAATAATGAGTATTTGCTGGAAGCCAGTAAATCCAACTTCTTAATCAATATTTGGTGGAAGCTGGTGTATCGCAGGCCTCAATCAATATTTGGTGGAAGCCGTTATATCAATACCCTGCATAAGTATTTTCTGGAAAAAGGTATTTAGAACCCAATAATCAGTATTTGCTGGAAGCTGGTAAATCAAACCCCTTAATCAATATTTGGTGGAAGCCGGTGTATTACAGGCCTCAATTAATATTTTTTGTTAGCCGGTACATCAATAGTCCTCTATCGGTATTATGTGGAAACAGGTATATTAAACCCAATAATGAGTATTTGCTGGAAGTTGGTAAATCAAACCGCTTTAACTCCTTAGGGACCCATGATGTACAGGTACGGCATTGATCCCGAGTCCTTAAGGACCCATGACGTACCGATACGTCATGTATAGTTCCGATCACCGCCGCCCGGCGGGCGGTAATCGGAACCTGGTGCCTGCTCAAATCATTCTAAATCAGGCTAAATGCACCAGGGGGTCCCGTGACCCCCCGTGTCGGCGATTGCCGCAAACCGCAGGTCAATTCAGACCTGCAGTTTGCGGCAATTCAATGTTGCAGCGGCGGTGGTGGGGGGTGCCATCGGGTCCCATGGGGCTGTGAGGGGGACCCGATGGCATGGAAGGCAGCGCGATGCCTAAGGAAGGCATCGCGCTGCCTTCCGGTGAAGAGCCTGTAAGATCCAGCCCCCTGGATCTCACAGGTCGGAAGCTGTATGAGTAATACACACAGTATTACTCATACAGCCAATGCATTCCAATACAGAAGTATTGGAATGCATTGTAAAGGATTAGACCCCCAAAAGTTAAAGTCCCAAAGTGGGAAAAAAAATAAAATGGGAAAAAAAGTGAAAAAATAAAGTTTTCCCCCCAAAAATTAAAAGTTTCAAGTAAAAATAAACAAAAACGTCATCTTCCCCAAATAAAGTAAAAAAAATTGGTAAAAAATAGGAGGAAAAAAAAGTATACATATTAGGTATTGCCGCGTCCATATCTACCGGCTCTATAAACATATTACATGACCTAACCACTCAGAGGAACACCGTAAAAAATAAAAACTGTGCTAAATAAACCATTTTTTTGTCACCTTACATCACAAAAAGAGCAAGCGATCAAAAAGGCGTTTGCCCACCAAAATAGTACCAATCTAACAGTCACCTCATCCCGCAAAAAATTAGCCCCTACCTGAGACAATCGCCCAAAAAATAAAAAAACTATGGCTCAGAATATGGAGACACTAAAACATCATTTTGTTTGTTTTAAAAAAGCTGTTATTGTGTAAAACTTACATAAATAAAAAAAGTATACATATTTGGTATCGCCGCGTTTGTATCGACCGGCTCTATAAAAATATCACATGACCTAACCCCTCAGATGAACACCGTAAAAAATAAAAAATAAAAACTATGCTAAATAAACAATTTTTTGTCACCTTACATCACAAAAAGTGTAATAGCAAGTGATCAAAAAGTCACATGCACCCCAAAATAGTGCCAATCAAACCGTCATATCATCCCGCAAAAAAATGAGACCCTACCTAAGATAATCACCCAAAAACTGGAAAAACTATGGCTCTCAGAATATGGAAACACCACTAAAACATGATTTTTTGGCTTAAAAAATGATATAATTGTGTAAAACTTACATAAATAAAAAAAGTATACATATTAGGTATCGCCGCATCCGTATCGACTGACTCTATAAAACTATCACATGACCTAACCCTTTAGATAAACACCGTAAAAAAATGTAAATAAAAACTGTGCTAAATAAACCATTTTTTGTCACCTTACATCACAAAAAGTGTAATAGCAAGCGATAAAGTCATACGCACCCCAAAATAGTGCCAATAAAACCGTCATCTAATCCCGCAAAAATCATACCCTACCCAAGGTAATCGCCCCAAAATTGAAAAAATTATGGCTCTCAGACTATGGAAACACTAAAACATGATTTTTTTTGCTTCAAAAATGAAATCATTGTGTAAAACTTACATAAATTTAAAAAAAAGTATACATATTAGGTATCGCCGCATCCGTGAAAATTTGGTCTATAAAAATATCACATGATCTAACCTGTCAGATGAATGTTGTAAATAACAAAAGATAAAAACAATGCCAAAACAGATATTTCTTGTTATCTTGCCTCACAAAAAGTGTAATACAGAGCAACCCAAAATTATATGTACCCTAAACTAGTACCAACAATACTGCCACCCTATCCCGTAGTTTCTAAAATGGGGCCTTTTTTTGGAGTTTCTACTCTAGGGGTACATCAAATGGGACATGGTGTCAAAAAAACCAGTCCAGCAAAATCTGCCTTCCAAAAACTGTATGGCATTCCTTTCTTTCTGCGCCCTGCCGTGTGCCCGTACAGCGGTTTACGGCCACATATGGGGTGTTTCTGTAAACTACAGAATCAGGGCCATAAATATTGAGTTTGGTTTGGCTGTTAACCCTTGCTTTGTAACTGGAAAAAAAATATTAAAATGGAAAATCTGCCAAAAAAGTGAAATTTAGAAATTGTATCTCTATTTTCCAATAATTCTTGTGGCACACCTAAAGGGTTAACAAAGTGATGATTTTTTTTTTACTTCATTTTACCAGTGTCATGAAGTACAATAAAGTACAATATGTGACGAAAAAACAATCTCAGAATGGCCTGGATAAGTTTTAAAGTTATCAGCACTTAAAGTGACACTGGTCAGATTTGCAAAAAATGGCCAAGTCCTTAAGGTGAAATAGGGCTGAGTCCTTAAGGGGTTAATCAATATTTGGTGGAAGCTGGTGCATGAGCCAGCAAGTCGGTAGCATGACCGGGAGTCAGCAGGGTGGCAGCAGTGGCAAGTCGGGAGCCAAACGAGCCCAGGGTAGATCACCCACCCCGCGGAGCCTGCCGGCCTAGAAAGTAGTGGTGCAGGGGTTCAGTGAAGCAGAGGCAGTAGCAGTCAGTCAGTGCGGAGTGTTAGGTATAAAATCACCTATTCAGCGGTGTGGCAGTTTTTTTTTTAAGCCACCGGGGGAGGTGAACATGGCTATTTGTCGAATCTGTGGGCAGAAGTTTAAGCGTGGCCAGGGTGACAATGTTGGCAAAACAGCCCTGCTTCAACATATGCAGCGTCACCATAAAGTGGCCTGGGAGAACTGTGGCTCCAATGCGGTGGTTTAGCCTGCCGCAAGAACCGCTGCATTACCCAGTGACACGCACCCAATTTCAGGCAGTCAAGGCTCCACCACCTCAGCCGAAGGAAGCTGTCCTTCCCATCATCTGCTGGTCCTGATACTCCTGTTCCTCGCTCTCCTATTCATCATCAGTCATTCTGTCAGCAATCAATCACAGAAGCGATTGCTAAGAGACAACAGTATGCGTGCACTTATCCAACGGCGCAGAAGCTGAACATGCTCCTGTCCAAGTTGCTGGTGCTGCAGTCCCTACCTTTCCAAGTGGTGGACTCTGCACCTTTTAGAGAACTGTTGGCTTGTGCCGAGCCGAGGTAGAGAGTCCTAAGCCATCATTTCTTTGCCAAAAAAGCAGTACCAGCCCTGCACACATATGTAGAACAGAAGGTGGGCCAATCCTTGAGTCTGTCGGTGTCTGCCAAAGTGCACGGCAGTGCCAACGTGTGGAGCTATAACTACAGTCAAGGACAATATATGTCCTTTACGGCCCACTGGGTAAATGTGATTCCTGCCCAGCCACACCAGAAACTTGGCCAGGTGACGCCGCTTCCGCCTCCACGTTCTCACACCGTTGGTTCTGCGACAATGTCTGCCTCTGCCTCCACATCCTCCACCGTGTCCTTAGCCTCCACTGCAGGGACAATTCACAGTGCCCCTCCCCTGCATACCACATGTGGAGGGCACGGAAGTGTCACGCTGTTCTGCCTGGGTGAACAGAGTCACACAGGGGAGGAACTGCTCAGTATCCTTCATCAAGAAATCGAATCCTGGCTTTCTCCGCGACAAATAAAAATCGGAACCATAGTGACCAACAACGGAAAGAAAATGGTGTCGGCTCTGCGTCAAGGAGGGATGAGCCATGCGCAGTGCATGGCACCCGTGATTAATCTGGTTGTCAAGTATTTCCTGAAGTCTTCCACCAATCTATAAGATATCCTAAAAATGGCCAGGAAACTTTGCATGCACTTCAGCCACTCGTACACCGCCAAGCACCCCCCCTTGAGCTACAGCGGCAGAACGGTGTCCCCCAACATAGGTTAATATGCAACGTTTCCACCCGTTGGAATTCCACCCTCCATATGTTGGATTGACTTTACGAACAGAGAAAGGCCATAAACGATTTCTTGATGATAGAGTCTGACAGAGGTACTCCCCTGTGTAACTTCAATGTTAGCCAGTGGCAGCTTATGCGTGACACCTGCCGTTTGCTTGTGCCCTTTGAGGAGCCCACTTTAATTGTCAGTCGCCAGGGCTACGAGATAAACAACGTCATTCCACTGATTCATATCCTGGAAAAGATGCTGGTAAATCTGACCTGTCAGGGGACTGGAGACATGGCGCCTACATCTCACAGCCACATAAGCGCTGAACGGGAGTAGTAAGAGAAAATTGGAGCACAAGCAATGTGTAGCGAAATGGGTGGCTTTTCTACACAGTTGACAGAAGAGGAGGAGCATGAGCAGCCGGTGGACCAAGAGGGAGATGAGGAAGACGAGGCAGATGACCCAGACACACCGTGGCAGTATGCAGTGGAGATGGAGGCAGTGAGTTCCTCCGAGTCACTTGTGCAAATGGCCCGATGCATGCTTACTTGCTAGAGTAGTGACAGCGGAATTGTCTGGGATATGAAGTCAATGGGTGGAAAAAGGGAGAAGGCCCACAACTGTTCCTCGGAGAAACCCCTTGCTGCAATCTCCCTTCTGCAGTCTGGCGCTTTTTTTTAGGTAAGTGCGGACGATAAAAGAACTGTCATTTGCAACCTGTGCCGTACCAAAATGAACAGGGGCGTGAACACTAGCAACCTCACCACGACCAGCACAATCCGCTACATGGCATCAAAGCACCCTAATAGGTGTCAACACTGGAAAAATGCGTTTCTGGTGGTTGTATAAAGAATTATCTAACACAGAGGTCAACCACCTAAAATATAGCTTCTATTAAGAAATGTTAAAAATTACCGTGAATCCCTCACATGGGGACAATAGAACTAGACAGACAAACAAACAAGCACAAGTGGGCTAAATTAAGGACAGGGGGGATGGATGGTAAAGTTGGGAAAAGGGCTGGCCAGAGGGGTCCCTAGTGTAACCCTAGGGTGTCCCTTACTAGTACTCAGCCCAGAGATGCACCCAGATGGTGGGAGCACTCTGTCCCCATGCCTAACCTATCTGTCCTTAAAACAACCCTACAACACACAATAGACCCTTATGGATGCCCAGGTCATATAATGTAGTAAGATATCAATACAAAAATGATTGTCTAAATTAAAGGTTCTCGTCTCAACGCGTTTCCCCTTATAGATTAGGTTCGTCAGGAGACAACTAGAGAAAAACCCAATACAGTGCTGCCACATCGCAGCGTGTATACATTAACAATCCAAAATAAAACATAAACCAAAATACTGGAGCACCAAAAGACAATGTCGAACCGCCTGACACACAGCCAAATATGCAGAGCCTCATCTTAGTGCCCCCTGGAGCACCTCAAGCCGCCGGACACACTTCTTATGATAAGTACAGCATGATTTATCTTTTTGGAGGTTGATATGTGCACTCTTCCGCCGCAAGCTCTGCCTAAATGATAAATATAGCACTTCTTATCCTTATTTAGGTGGACGTTTGTACTCTTTTGCCGCATGCTCTGCTTTTACATCGCCCTGTTGGCTGCATTATCTCTGCATATTTGGCTGTGTGTCAGGCGGTTTGACATTGTCTTTTGGTGCTCCAGTATTTTGGTTTATGTTTTCTTTTGGATTGTTAATGTATACACGCTGCGGTGTGGCAGCACTGTATTGGGTTTTTCTCTAGTTGTCTCCTGACGAACCTAATCTATAATTTAGACAAACAAATTGCAAAATAATTACAAGTGCTACACTATAAGTGAGAGATACTTGGCAAATGGTTTTGTACAAAATTATTTGAGCCCGTCTGCCGCACGTCAAGGCGATCTCTGTTAGCCATGACTGCTACCATACACTTCAGGGAGTGTAGGTTCCACATGCATGCTGGGTCTGCTTCAATAACTGTCATTTTGGGTGAGATAGTTTGTGGACTCTCACTGCAGTCTTTGGTGGCCATTTGGCGCTGGGGGTGTTGTGGAGTGGGCCTGCGTGCATGTTGGTACCTGCACTCATTGGATACAGTGGAGGCCATTTTGGCACCCAAAATAACAGTTATTGAAGCAGACCCAGCATGCATGTGGAACCTACACTCCCTGAAGTGTATGGTAGCCGTCATGGCACTTAACAGGTAGAATTTAGTGTTAGGAACCCGTCTAACAGAGATCGCCTTGACGTGCTGCAGACGGGCTCAAATAATTTTGTACAAAACCATTTGCCAAGTATCTCTCACTTATAGTGTAGCACTTGTAATTATTATGCAATTTTGTACTCTATATTGCAGTGAGTTGTCGCATTGCATGTTTTGTCTTTTAATGTTGTTCCCTGCCATAGCAATGTGCTCCTGCGGTTTGGTATGTGCTGACTGACCCCCTTTTTTGTCTTTCTTAGAAGTTATCTAGAGGCAACAAAGCAGCAGCAGGGCCTCTCCTGTCTAACATTTCCAAATCCAAAATACCACAGTGACATTCCCTATAATTTTTTATTAATCATTCCAATAACAGGGCATCTTAAGAGTCCTGTATTGTTATTTATTGTCACTACCCCCCTTCCCCCCGAATCGGGAGTGGGTAATTGCCGCGCGCCCCCTCCTTATCTTGGAAGCTTATGCTTCAATACTTTGTCCCACATTTCCGCTCGATTACATTTAATTTCATCCATTAACCTCCCTTGGATGTGGTATCCCTTTCTTAGGCTCCCTCTCTGGCCTGGAACCCTGAATCCCCGCCACCAATGATCACCATGGTAGGCTCATAAAAGAACATCGAAAGTTGATAGAGAAGATATCCAATTGGATCGTGGACATCACGGGGACGTGCGACATGGGCGAGCAGTATGTGTGCACACGCCTACACGTACTGAATGATGGGTCTGCCCCCTTCAACTTCTGGGTCTGCAAATTGGGCACATGGCCTGAGCTTGGCCTTTATGCCTTGGAGGTGCTGGCCTGCCCTGCAGCCAGTGTATTGTCTGAACATGTGTTTAGCACGACTGGAGCGGGTTATATTTCCTAATGTTTTGGGGTGTACCCTAATTTAAAAATATAAAAATAAATGTAAAACAAAAAAACTGTGTAGGCTACCTCCTCCTCCTTCACTGCTACTTCCACCTACACCGCCACATCCACCGCCTCCTCAACCTCCTACTCCATATGGACCTCGTCCTCCTAGATCACAATTATATTTGTTTTTATTTTTACATATTTTATGTTATTTAAAGTAATTTCCCTATCCAATTTTGTTTGCAGAGCACTTGCCATGTTCTTAACCACATTTTGCTGGCATTTGCAGCCCTCTAGCCATTTCTATGACATTTTTACAGCCATTTTAGTGCTCAAAAGTTCGGGTCCCCATTGACTTCAATGGGGTTCGGGGTTAAGTTCGGGTCAAGTTTGGGTCCGAACCCGTCGAACCCGAACATCCAGGTGTCCGCTCAACTCTATTCTCGACCTCTGCTGCAAAGAGAACTTCTCATCGCTCATACCTGTGGTGGGGAGGATTAGCAAAATGGTGCAGTACCAGAAGGTCCTTGTGGAAAAATTGCTCCAAAAATTTCCAGTTGACAATGTTGGCGGCAGAGTCGTTAGTTCCTTGGGCAACCGAGGAGGGGAACACACAGCAGTTCCAGCAGAGGCAGGGCAACACTCTCTCAATGTTTTAGATGGTCAGCTCAGCAGCAGGCCCTCACCCATAATGTTTTAGATGGTCAGATCAGCAGCAGGCCCTCGCCCCTAATGTTTTAGAAGGTCAGCTCAGCAGCAGACCCTCACCCCTAATGTTTTAGATGGAAAAATCAGCAGCAGGCCGTTGCCCCTAATGTTTTAGAGGGTCACCAGCAGGCCCTTGCTCTTAATGTTTAAAGGTCACCAGCAGGCCATCAATCATAATTTTTCAAGGGTGTGTATGATGCCCTCTTTTATGTGTAATAAACGGTGTATTGGAGTGCCGGTTCTTTGTAATTTTTGGCATAGGCTTTATCAGTGTAGGAGTCCCACTACCTGAGTAATTCTACCACAATGTAAACGAGGTCCTCCTTTATGTGATATACAGGTTGTATCGGATTGCCTCTTCCTTGTAATTTTTGGCAGCACTTGCACTTTATATACAAGTAAATATACAGGAAAGAATGTTTCCTAACAATTTTTCCTCTAAAATCGATTTTATCTTCGGTTTGGTGCGTATTATTGTCAGTCTGTAAAAGTGACGTACTACTCAGAAGACATCGTTCCCAGCAGTGACCTGGGAGTCCAAGATGCATCCAGACATCCTCCCCATGCTGCTTCCGAACCATTTCAGTGGTGTTTCCATCAATTTCTGACCTTTTTCTGTGAACCAGAAACCTTTCCCTCTTCAGAGCAGGGGGGTGCCTGGTTTAATGCTTGGGTTCTCCCACTGACTTCCATTGTGCTTAGGTGCTCTGTAGAGCACCCGAGAATCCCGAGGTGTTCTACTTGAGCACTAGAGCATCCGAGCACTTTGTTGCTCGATCAACACTATTATTGACCAAATGCTGACCGAGTGAAGCCGGATGCTCAACAGACAGGATCTGTTTTTTGGGGGGTTATTGTTCTGACAGATCAGAGGAAGGGCAAAATAATCAGTGATGTCAACACAAACTTACTGCTGACACCCTCTCCACTCTGTCAGGGGGGGCTCTACTTGTATAAGCGTTTAATACAACAGGTTCTATAGAGATCTATGTGGAATCAGCTGACGACGGTGTAAAAGAAGTGTGCTCTTTCACGCTATAGTAGGATCTTGGGCCTCTGCACTGTTCTTTATACCTGGCGCTAACATCGACCTGTAAGGCTGAGTTCACACTTGAGTTATTTGGTCAGTTTTGGCACTGTAACTGCCCAAATAAGTGAAGTGTGCAGTGATTCTAAGAGCGACGCCTGTCATCAGCAGGTCATATTGACTCACTGTATTGTTTAACTATCATAGCAGACTCACTATGTGTGTCACTTCAAGGCACAGTGTTCTACACCACAATACAGGCTCTCTTCAAGCAGGAAATAGTTTTTTTAATGCGATTCGGCAAAAATGTATTTGAATAGAATCTTTTCGGAAAATTCGGCGAACCAACTGAATAGAATTTTTAAGATCATCTTTAGTGGTAACGGAATCCATTACAGAATAACAGAATATTCTTAGATAACCCGAACGCTGAACTTGCAAATCGCAAGTTCACTCAACACTAATGGTGAGCTTTATTACTACTGGGAGACTATGGGGAACATGATTAATTGTATGGACACAAGAGAGGCATTGTTACTTCTGGAGCATAATTGGGGAATCTTTCCCAATCCTTGAGAATTGAGGGGGGAGCTCATAGGAAATGTGTGGTCCTCTCAAGCAGTGTATTACACTATTCTACAGGGTGGGCCATTTATATGGATACACCTTAATAAAATGGGAATGGTTGGTGATATTAACTTCCTGTTTGTGGCACATTAGTATATATGAGGGGGGAAACTTTTCAAGATGGGTGGTGATTATGGCGGCCATTCTGATGTCGGCTGTTTTTTTCAATAGAAAGAGGGTCATGTGACACATCAAACTTATTGGGAATTTCACAAGAAAAACAACGATGTGCTTGGTTTTAACGTAACTTTATTCTTTCATGAGTTATTTACAAGTTTCTGACCACTTATAAAATGTGTTCAATGTGCTGCCCATTGTGTTGGATTGTCAATGCAACCCTCTTCTATCACTCTTCACACACTGATAGCAACACCGCAGGAGAAATGCTAGCACAGGCTTCCAGTATCCGTAGTTTCAGGTGCTGCACATCTCGTATCTTCACAGCATATGCTGTGCAGCACCTGAAACTACGGATACTGGAAGCCTGTGCTAGCATTTCTCCTGCAGTGTTGCTATCAGTGTGTGAAGAGTGATAGAAGAGGGTTGCATTGACAATCCAACACAATGGGCAGCACATTGAACACATTTTATAAGTGGTCAGAAACTTGTAAATAACTCATGAAAGAATAAAGTTACAGTTAAAACCAAGCACACAGTTGTGCCAAATAAACACCACCCTGCTAAGCCATGGCCTGCCAAAGCCAAAATGTTCCTAGAAAAATATAGCCTCAGGTGGAAAAACCAGTAGAAGGACAACACTTACCAGACAACAAAATACAAAGAAGCAGAGTAGGTAATCCAATAAACAATTCCAAGATCAAGTCAAGATAATTAAAATGACAGGATTCTGTCAAAATGGAACAGGAGCCACCCAGAAGAACTTTATTTACAGGCAAGGAGACATGACCAAGGACTCCTTTAAATAGGTCATCTGGCTGATGTCAAAGTGAAGCTCCAGTTGCATAGCAACCGAATGTTCCAGCAAATGAGAAAAGAAGAGCATCACTAGATCATCTGAGCTTCAGCTGGAAGAAAAAAGAACCTGCACCATACAGTAAAGATTCAGGTTGCCTAGCAACTTGACATGGTCGTCGGCAGGAGTCATGGATGCCAGCAGGAACCCAGCATAGGAGCAAAGAGAATTTACTGAGTAACAGTATTGCAATTCATTGTTGAATTTAGACTCTGTTTTTTTTGTGCTTGTGGGGGTTATTGGTGTGTGTGTGTGTGTGTGTGTGTGTTTTTACGCAGTTAATCTTCATTCCGGAATTGCTCATGCCTTTCAGGCTGCCCAACTGACTTAAAGCTATGACAGGAAGAGTGTCATGTGGAATACTATTACGCTCAAGTGGTGCTTCTTTTTCATATCACTGTAGATCCTTCCAAATGCCATCTGCAAATGAAAATGTATTCAAGACCCTTAAGGCACCCATTTAGTGATTGCTTCCTGTTCTACCTCAGTCTACTACAGTGGCCAGTTCTGGTTCCTTGATGAGCAGAACAGTTGTTGGATGTGTATTCTCCTCCCTTCCAGCTGTTTTATTTTGAGGCATTTGGTCATGTAATGCTCTGTCTTCATCCCCTCTGTCCTGTTTTTCTCCCTAGTGTACTGAATTTTCAAAGTAAAATGGAAGGCACCATTTTGAGAGATTAGTCAGAAATAAGTTGCTAAAACTTAAGATTCGTTTGAAAGAAGAATTTTTGTGAAACTGATGAGGAATCCAATTTGTATAGAATTGATTTGGTCATCTCTAGTCAGAAGCTTGGGCAGCTCATCGGTGATGTCTGTTACAGTCTCAGGTCTATTAAGAAAGCAACACAATTTGTGAGTAGGCAGAGCAATGCTATTAACAATGTCCTCTCACTCATACTTTGTAGTAGATGTTCACGTTCATGTGGGAAAATGGAGGCAACATTTCAAATCTACCTCTGTTCCTTGTTGCAGTTGAGGAAATGCCTAGGAATGTGATCTGCTTGTTTTCCAAGGCTTAGAGAGAGCTTCAAAAGAAAAAAGAAGAGGAGTAGATTGCGGCATATAGCAAGTGCCGTCAGCCGACCTGAAGACTACCTCTATCAAGCGGATGCTATTATTATGTCCTCCAGTGCTCTAAAAAACATGGTAAGCTGTATTTGAACCTGCTTACAGAGCAGTAATAACATTCAAGAAATTTCAGTTTCCGTGACAGAAACTAAATTTATACACTATGTAATCTATTAAATTGTAAAATAATATAAAGAATTTGTGAATCTCCAGGCTACTAAACACTTATGGCAAGGTCACTGATTTAGGCAAAACCATGCCACCGGTGTTAGCGGCCCATCAGCAGCCTATACTTTATTATTATTGCTATGATAAATAGATGCTTCAAGCTACACAAGCATGCTTAGTCAGGTGGTCCTGGGAAACCAAGGCAAGATACAGTAACTGCAAAATCTGAACCGTTTTCCCCATGTGAAGTCATGCACATAGAAGCAAATTTACTTTTTATACACATATATATTGTTTTACATCAGATAGTGATGATCAAATTTCTTAAAATTGAATTGATTACATTCACACTAAAAGGTGAGGTGATTAAATTCGACCATAATTGAAAGTGCTCCAATTGCCCTAAAAAGGTGTGGATGGCATTTTCCTAGGACTGTATGCAACTCATTTCAAGCCATTGAATGCTAAGCCAGCATTAGTAATCTTAAAGAGCCAGAGACATATTTGACCATGAGTAAACACATGGCTGCTGGTGGTAACAGACAGCTTCTTTAAAAAACAAACTTCATTATTGGATATTTTTATGTTTAAAAAAATAGTTTGGAAACATTTTTGCGTTTTGGTGGCAAATGCCTGCCAGTGGTTATACACAAACATACAGACTGGGATCATGTGATCCTCCTTTTTTCATCTTTGTTATTTTGAGAAATTCACCTATTTTGAATGGTCAAACAATTCTGATTCTATTTGACCCAATATTTTAGAAAATTAAGGTATAATTTGATTAACTTCACTCATTTAAAATCTCAAATTATAAACACTATAAAATTTATAGTTTCGTAGAACTTTTGATATGTCATAAAACATTAGAAATAAAGCGATGGATCCAGCATCGAAGTTAGAAAATATTGTGGCTTCCTTTATTCAGTACAGTACAAATCCATACAGTGACAGCATCACCTCAGTGTTCCAAATGAACGTCTACGCGTTTCGAACAAACATGTTCTTAGTCGTAGACGTTCATTTGGAACACTGAGGTGATTCTGTCACTGTATGGATTTGTACTTTTGGTTGTATTGTTGAGGTGAGAATCATAGTTGCCATCTGGAACCCTAAAACATAATTATTCATATTCGCACATTCTTTCTTCAGTCAATCACTGTCCTCACATACTATCTGGCAGGTCTCAGTAATTTTCGACAGCAACATGTGCTGGTACTACACATATAAAAAGGAGACAAGTACTTTTTTGACACCTGCTATTCTTGCACAAATGTCCCTAACTTGAATAATTTTGCATCCAATGTTGATGATCAAGTTTATTCAGTTTTGGATTACTGAACAACTTTTAATCAAAATGTTTGGTGACAGTACCCAATGTCCCAAGGAAAATGGACAGGAATGCAACAGAACATCAAGTTCACATCGGCATGTCCACTTTATCCATTTGTTAGTTTCCCATCAAATACAAAAAGGCAAGGATTCAAATAAGCCAAAACATAGTTTTTCTGTACCTTATTGGAAAATGAAAACTGATTAAAGTGGTCATGGTGACATCATTGTGCATCTTTTACCTGGAGAACTTTAAATGTCTATCAAGTTCGCATTTAACTATAATGTCTCTGAATGTCCTTGCAAAGTTTGTGGCTACAAAGGGAAGCTCAGGAGCCAGTAACCAGTTGTCAATGACAGACAGGCTCCCCATAGAGAGGGAAGACATAGTTTACTACTGTCCCTACCTTCCCCATCACTGTATGCACAGCACTTAATGAGCACCATGTACGCAGTTCAGGAAGGTGCCATGACACTTGCTGCTCCTGTTCCGGTGATTTGTGATCGCTGGCTGCCAGGTAACTGCATTTGCTGTTGGATCTTAAGAGGATAGGATCAGCTGCAGTGAGACTCTGGAGGCTGTGTTTCTTCTATAAATTGGTCTAATATGTAGGCCCCAATTACAAGAAAAATTAGCAATAATAAAAGTCATTTTAAAATTCCTCCCAATTCTTGTATGACATTATGGAGGAGGTGAAGAAAGGTGGGGAGGTGCAATGTGTAAAAATAACTAAATACATACAAAAAATAAAAAGAGAAAAAAATTAAGTAAAAATAATTATACCATTAGCCCCAACACCGGTGACTATAAACTATATATCCCCTTATTCAAAAAGATTTCAGTGGAATGAGGACTTAATTAAACAAAGTATTTTTGATGCGCTTTGTCTGGCACTATGTGTTTGTGTTGTTATCCTCCTTTTTTTTTTTTTTACATTTTCTTAAATTATCCACCCCCCAAAAAAATACTGAAATAAAAATGGCATGAAAATACAGCCCCAAGTATCGTCAAATATTATTTAACGGAACCAAGCAAAAAAAAAAAGTAAAAAGGTATGCCTTTTGAAACTGTATATACAAAAAAAAAGATTAAAAACTGTCTGGTCAGGATGGGGGATAAATGTTCATTATTAACTGTGTTCTGCTTAGCAGACCCTGGACTGCGCAAATCAGTTGGTATTTATTTAGTTCTTATGTAAAAAGAGAATTTAATAAAATAACTACCGTATTTTTCACCCTATAATATGCACCGGCCCATAAGACGCACCTAGGTTTTTAAAGGGAACAATAAGAAAAAAATATTTTTCATTAGACCTCAATGTCAATCAGACCTCAGCTCACAGCCACTATTAGACCCGAATGTTAATAAGACCCCAATAAGACCTTAGATCAGACCCCAAAGTGAATGACCCCAATCAGACCTCAGATAAGAGCCACATGCCTCTCATCAGCCCCCATATGCCTCTCATCAGCTCCTATTGCCTCATATCAGACCCCATATGCCTCTTATCAGCCCCCATTGCCTCTCATCAGCCCCAATATGAGCCCCCATGCCTCTCATCAGCACTCATTTGAGCTCTCATACCTGTCATCAGCCCCCATATGAGCCCTCATGCCTCTCATCAGCCCCCATATGAGCCCCCATGCCTTTTAGCAGCCCCCATATGAGTCCCCATGTCTCTTAACAGCCCCCATATGAACCCCCATTTCTCTTAGCAGCCCCCATGCCTCTTAGTAGCCTCTATATGAGCCGCTATGCCTCTTAGCAGCCCCCATATGAGCCCCTATGCCTCTTAGCAGCCCCCATATGAGCTCCCATGCCTCTTAGCAGCCCCCTATGCCACACAGAACTTAAAATAAAAAAAACACTTACCTCTCCTGCTCCGGACGCCGCCGCTCCTCACCCACAGCGCAATCCTTTTCATCCTGCTGTCAGCTGTGCTGTGATATGAAGCGCACGGCATGAGGTCACAGAGCATCCTCGCGCTGTGTGCAGCCACTGCACAGCTAACAGCCGAGGACCAGGAAGTATAGAGCCTTCACCGCTTCTTGGTCCTCTAGTACTTCCTAGTCCTCCATAATGGGAGTGCTTATTAGTATTCACCCCATAAGACACAGGGACATTTTTCCCCCACTTTTGGGGGCAAAAGTGCATCTTATGGGGAGAAAAATATAGTACTTATACATAGATTTGAGAGATCTGGCTCTAAAATTGGGAAATTCAACACAAATCTTTCAAAAAGTTCTAATTTTTCAAATGTTTTAATTTATGTGACTGTATGTGGCAGGAATACGTGAGAAAGAGAAAGAGAGAGAATAAAAGAAAGGAGCTATTTAAAGTATTCAGAGAACTTTCGATTGGGGTTGAGTTTATTTGAACCCGATTTGAATGGTCGATTCAAACAAATACGACACAGATCAAATTTTAAGACATTTGCTCATCTCTACTTAATCACCTATGTGTTTGTTTTTCCATATGTTTTGCCTTGGACCTTACTGTTAAATTATGGGCAACTATTTATAGCTTCTTAATTACAGTAAATGCCATAGCTTTCTAGTAAAGCAATCAGAACATATCGTACAGCCAGCAAAAGCCATCTCTTCCCATGCTAGGTTACTAGAAGTGATATGGTTTGGGAAAACTGTTGCGGTTAATTAAAAAAGATAGCATCTTCCCAAGGGTAAAATACACCAAACGGAAGTAATTAGCAGTAACTTTGAGTGCCTGATATCGTTATTATAAAACAATAAGAATAAATGCATTATATTGAGACCTTTCTTTCCCACAAATTTCAGAGAAGATCTGGAGCAGCAAAAATGTGATATCTTGAAAACAAAAATCTAATAACAGAATACCTTGCTGTATCATAACCACGAGGTTGACTGTTAGTGGTGAATATTTAAAATGACCAGCAGATGGCAGAATGTCTTCCTAGTAAATGCCAAGTAATAGAAGCATAGCAAGACATTTACAAAGATTGAGCTTCATTAGTTCTACTATTTCATGGTCTGTCCTAAGGATTAATAGTGACAATTTGAATCTCGGCAAATCTCTTTAAGATAATATTATTAGATGCTAGAATGAGAGAACTCTTCATAATGTTGTGAATATCAGCATAAATGCTGATATCCCTGTGTTAGTAAATACTTGCATTCACCATTGAAATTTTTTTTTTTTAAATATGAAACGATTTTTCTTATCTCTGCATTGTTAAATTCCCCTGTTTTGAGAAATCTATGAAAAAGGTGGTGTTTTCTTATACATTTTGACATTGTTAGCACAGACTTGACAGTGTCAGTCCATGTAGGGGAACATCCCAAAATCCAGTAATCAATTAAAGGGGTTGTTCGGGTTTAGAGCGGAACCAAGAGACATATCCCCATTTTCACCCAGACAGCCCCCCTGATATGAGCATGCTCTCCATTGCCGTATCACGCAAAGCAAGCTCTGTTTGCTTATATTTTTTACACTGTTAGGCAGAGGCTTCCGCCTAGCAGTGTTCCCGGTTACGTCACCAGCACTAATGGGTGGGCTTTAGCGCTGCACTAGCCGTTAATGCTGGTGACGTCACCGGGCTCATTGCTAGGTGGAAGCCTCTGCCTAGCTTACCCATGGAGAGCCCAGTATGTCACGGGTTCTCCAAAAAAATAAAAAATAAAAGCCTTTGCCAGTGTGATTTAGCGCAGGACAAAGGAGATCATCAGAGCATGAAATGCTCATATCGGGGAGACTGCCTGGCTGAAAATGTGTTTTTCCATCTCCATTTGTGTCATATAGCTAGAATCTGCTTCAAATGTGACATGTGCAGCATCTTCTCTATTTACTGATATGGGACTTCTGAAAATAGCCAAGCAAGCGCCCTTAGCTACTTTCAGAAATCTAATAGCAGTGAATGGAGAGGAAGCCATACAAGTGCAGCCACTGCTCCCATTCACCACTATTGGACTCTTGGACATTTTTGGAACTCCCACATTCCTAGTTGGTTTTGGTTTCCCATTACTTTGTGGGCCCTGTTCTAGAGGGTTCTTATAGGTTCTGAGGGTGCACCAGATTTCAGCAGCGCAGACTGCAGGTACCATGAACTGACTATCTGTACCCAGAGTGTTATCACTAAAAGTGCTAACTGTCTGAGTACAGATAGTGTACTAGATATTCCCTGCAGTCCTATGTAACACCCCATATAACACAGTGATAAGTTTCTGGGTTCAGATAATGCATTAGATGTTCCCTGCAGTCCTATGTTAGACCCCACATAAGACAAGAATTCATTGTTTTATGTGGGGTGTTACATAGAACCGCAGGCAACATCTACTACATTATCTGTTCTCAGAGAGTTTTAAACATGTTACCTGTAGTGTTACATAGGACTGCAGGTAACATCTATGACATTATCTGTATGCAGAGTTATCTCTGTGCTATCTGTGGTGTTACATAGGACTGCAGGTGACATCTACTATATTACCTGTACACATGTCACATGTAACATTGTAACATAGTACATAAGGCCAAAAAAAGACATCTGTCCATCCAGTTCGGCCTGTCATCCTGCAAGTTGATCCAGAGGAAGGCAAAAAAAAAAAAACTGTGAGGTAGAAGCCAATTTTCCTCACTTTAGGGGAATAAAAAATTCCTTCCCGACTCCAATCAGGCAATCAGAATAACTCCCTGGATCAATGACCCCTCTCTAGAAGCTATAGCCTGTAATATTATTACGCTCCAGAAATACATCCAGGCCCCTCTTGAATTCCTTTATTGTACTCACCATCACCACCTCCTCAGGCAGAGAGCTCCATAGTCTCACTGCTCTTACCGTAAAGAATCCTCTGCTATGTTTGTGTACAAACCTTCTTTCCTCCAGACACAGAGGATGTCCCCTCGTCACAGTCACAGTCTATGTGGTCCTATGTAACAGCCCTGTGGTAGATGTCACATGTGTTCCTATGTAACACCCCAGATAACAGTGATAGCATTCTATGTGCAGATAATGTAGTAGATGGTACATGCAGTCCTATGTAACACTACAAATAACATAAGGTAAAAGGGTTTTCTGGGATTTACATACTGATGGCTTATCCTCAGGATAGGTCATCAATATGTGATTGTACATGTAAAGAGAGGGGCCGCACAAAAATCCAAATCAATAGAACTGATGTGCATCTCCCACCAGCTTTCAGCAAGCATACATAAAAATAAAAATAAATACATAAATAAAACAAATAAAACAAATGATGCTCTACCAAAAGCCATAGCACTCACTCTGGTTAAAATCCTCCTTCTCACACATGTGCTCCCTATGCTCAAGGAGGATTTTAACCAGAGTGAGTGCTATGGCTTTTGGTAGAGAATCATCTGTTTTATTTGTTTTATTTATGTATTTATTATTTTTTGGATTAATTTGAATTGGAATACCCTGGTCCCTTTTATCCTGAAGAATTAAGATGCATCAGATTGTATCGAAGGAAATGGAGTAGGACTTTCTATTAAAGTATTGAGAATAGTGGGTGGAGTAAATGTGGTGATTTAAGAATTGTGGGAATACTTGGAAGCCACGCCCTGACGAAGCCATTTGGAGTGAAACCCGGGTCGGGCAGGACTATATTGATCTGTGTTGATTTTATTATTGCGCATTTTATTATATTGAAATGTGAGTATAATAAACCATATTTATGATTTTTAAAAATACGGAGTTTCACTATGGGAGCAATATCTAATCACCTGTAAGAGGCACAACATGAACAACTGTGCAAAGGACCTACTGGTTGGCTTTCTCTTGAGATGCATATTCTGTTTACACGCTTGTGAGTATAACATTGAGAGGAAAAGCGGCTGGTTGTTGCAGTGCTTCACTATGTGCGTGTTTTTTTTTTATAATCTCACAGGATCTTAATTGTAAGAAACGCCTAACAAAGCTAGTGTGTGCTTGCTTAAAGCTGGTGGAAGACGCACATCAGTTCTATTGATTTGGATTTTTGTGCGGCCCTTCTCTTTACATGTACTGTTTTTGTGAATAAGGATCCACTTCACTTTGGGACACGCTGCAATTAGAACCATCCAGGCAACGTATTGAAAAATAACCTTTGTACATCAATATGAGATTGGTGGGGTTTAAACTCCTGGCATCCACCGCCAATGAGCTGTTTGAGGAGACGACAATGTTCCAGTGAGTGCCGCAGCCCCATTGCTCCTTACCAAGCACAGCGCTGTCCATTTGGATGGGACTGAGCTGCGCCTAGGCCGTGTGAACGATGAATGTGATTTCATATGGCCTAGGAAGAAGCTGTGGCGCTCATGAAGCACTAAAGCCTCTTCATACAGAAAGAAAAAACAATTAAGCAGCACACAGGGATGCCGAGTTGGACAGACAGCCCTGGGCCTATCATGCACTAAATCCGACCCTGCTAGAGATATGGCACAAATGTTTGGATGTGAAAATCCCTTTAATTCTTACATTTCCAGGAGAAATAACAGAAATAACACAATGTTGAGCTCTAAAAAAAAACAAGAAGAAAGAAGAAGAAAAAGGTTTGTGCTGCTCGATGTAGGTGTAGGTATGACAAGAATAGGCATACATGTAATCATTTATTAGGATGCCAGATAATGCATTTTGGAGCCGGACAGGGTCCTTCTTCAGATCACATTCAATTTCTTGTCATACTTATCGTTCAATAAGTCTTTATTGAGGATTTTTCATTTATCCAGCTTAACAAAAGATGCAGTATACAAAGGATTAGTACAAAAATATCCGTACATCACAGTGTGATACATTAGTATACAGAGGTCACATCTGAGTAATGTTTTTGAGTAAGATTCAAGATGGGACACACATTTCAGGTTTTTAGTCGTGTAGTTGATAGCTGTGGACCACTGCGCTGAGGGGATACTGCGTCCTAAGTCCTGCTCCCATGATACAATGGGGGCAGTTTTTACAAAGGAGTTTTTGCTGCCTAGATACGAGTAAAGTGGGCGAATTCCTTTCTATTTGGATTGTTCCAGGGCCCATTGGTTCAGGAGTTCAATGTGAGAATTTACTATTAGTGTAGGATTGGAGGCCAATAAATGACGTATCCGCAAATATTTATAAAAATCCCTCTTATGTATATTAAATCGGATTTGCAAGTTTTCAAATGAATTCAAACCTGCCTGGGAGAGCAGATCTGCAACCGTTGCCGCGCCCCCTTCTCTCCACCCTGCCAGAGAGAGATCAGGGATGAGATATTGTAGTGCCTCTATTGAGGTGAATTTTGCTATAGAAGCGGTTATTCCGTGTCCACTACTGTGATACCGTTTTCAAACCTTCAGAGAAGTGGAAAGTAGGTATGGGAGGGGTTGTAACGGAATCTCCTTAAGGAGGGAAGCCAGCATTATTGCTTTTAAATTGTGGGCTGGGGCAAGTGTCGGCTCGATATGGACCCAGTGTTTGGGATTGTCAATGGTCCACCATTCCTTAAGTTGGTGCACCCTAGTGGCTAGGTAATAGTCATAAATATTTGGGAGGTTTAATCCACCTACTTTCTTAAATCTGGACATAACTGTCCTGGCAATGCGTGGGGGACCCTTGTTCCAAATGAACCCATTAAGCATTTTATTAACAGCATTAAAAAAGGAACTGGGTAGTTCCAGTGGGAGGATCTGAATAGATAGAGAAGCTTAGGGAGCACATGCTGCTGGAAGGCTGCCATTTTGCCAAGCCATGATATCTCCATTTTCACAATGTTTCCTAATTCCTTTTGAAGGTCTAGGAGAAATCGAGGAAAGTTCGCATCATACAGTTTCTGAATAGTGGGGGTGAGTTGAACACCAAGGTATTGGACCCCTGTAGTCTGCCAGTCCCAGGGGTAAAGCTCTTTTAGATGCTCTAGCGTTCGGTTGGGGATAAAGAGAGGGATGGCTTGGGATTTTCCTTCATTAAGTTTGTAAAATGATAAAGAGCCATATGTATGAATAACCTTCCTAACTTCATGCAGCGACAGGACAGGGTTGGTTAGGGAAAGGATTATGTCGTCCGCATATAAGGAGAGAGTTTGCTGCCTGTCACCAATCTGAATCCCTAAGATATTTTCTGTTTGTCTGATAGCCTTTGCTCTAGGGACAGTATGAATATTAGAGGGGACAGGGGGCATCCCTGCCTAGTACCGTTTGAGAGACTAAAGGGGTCAGACAGAACACCATTGGTCAAAACTCGGGCAGCAGGGCCTTTATATAATGCTTCTATAGCTCTAATCAGGGCAGCAGGGAAACCCATTTTTTGGAGTACCAAGAAGGCAAACGACCAATTTACCCGGTCAAATGCCTTCTCAGTGTCCAGGGTAAGGAACACCGCGGGCAAATTTAGTCTATTGACTCTATCTAGCAGGTTAAATACTCTCCCAGAGTTGTCTGTAATCTGCCTACCCAGGACAAATCCCACGTGATCCGGAGCAACCAAGGTCGGTATAATCACTGCCAACCTATTTGCTAGTAACTTGGCATACATCTTCAGGTCAGTGTTAAGGAGGGAGATAGGCTGGAAGTTTTGGGGGATAGTTGGTAGTGATGAGCGAGAGGTGCCATATTCGATTTCGCGATATATCGCGAATATTCGAGTGAATATTCGTGTTATATTCGTCGAAATCGAATATTCATAATTATTTCATTTTTTCGTGAATAATATGCGATTATTTTAATCGCGTGTTGCGATTTTTCTAGTATAATAGTATAAGGCAATGGTATTTTACGAAATTTCGTACTATTGCTCTAACTTCGTCTTTTAGAATATTACGAATATTCTAAAAGACGAAGTTAGAGCAATATTACGAAATTTCGTAAAATACACATATATATTGTAATTTAGCTAATATAGTGCTATAATCATTTTTTTTTTCTTTCATTTTTTTTCCCTCTTCTGAACTTAAGCTTTGTAAAATATGTACACTGTTAAAAAAAAGTTAATATAGCAGTATATTAGCTAAATTACAATATATATGTGTATTTTACGAAATTTCGTAATATTGCTCTAACTTCGTCTTTTAGAATATTCGTAATATTCTAAAAGACGAAGTTAGAGCAATAGTAGGAAATTTCGTAAAATACACATATATGGAATATAGCAGTGCGAAGCTGAAATTGCGATGCGATGAATATAACTCGAAATAATCGCATGGTGATTTCAACGTAATTCTCTAATCCGACAGTACATTCTAGTATATGGAGCGTCCCCATGGTGATGGGGACGCTCCATGAGCACGGCAACGGGCACTGAATGGAGCATTAAAAAAAAACAAAAAAAATAACGAATATTCGATTTCGCGAATATATAGCACTATATTCTAAATATTCGCGAAATCTCGAAATCGCGATATTCGAGAAAAATATTCGCAATTCGAATATTCGCGCTCAACACTAATAGTTGGTTCCTTGCCAGGCTTTTGCAAGGTGACAATAGTTGCTTCAAACATTTCCCTAGGCATGTGCCCATCAGTCATGATCCTTGATAAAGACAAGTGGAGATGCGAGCCCAGAAGCTCAGGGAAAATGTTGTAATAGGAGTTAGACAGACCATCCGGTCCAGGGCTTTTGTGATGAGGCAGCTTTTTGATTATGCCTAAAATCTCATCCAGTGCGACGGGCTGGCTTATCCTCATTTTGTGTTCCTCAGACTTGGAAGGTAGTGAGAGCGAATCAAGGAAACTGCTAATGTGTTCAGAAGGTTGAACTACCTCTTTATTATCGGCTAGATTGTATAAGTTTGAGTAAAAGGTCATAAACCTATTTGCAATCTCTTTAGGATCATACATTTTGTGAGTTTTAGTGGAATCCCAGAGGAAAGCAATCCGGGAGTTTTGGATTCTACATTTAATTCTGTTTGCCAATAGCTTCCCTGCTTTATAAGCTTGGGAATAATACATGGCTTTGACTTTTTTTAAGGACAGTTCATACTTATGCAGCATGTGCTCCCCCAGCTGTGCCCTGAGGGAGAGGAGTTCCTCTGAATAAAGAGGAGAGGGAGATGCCTTATTCAGAATCTCTAATGACAGTCTAAATCTGCAAGTAAATATTCGTTTACCCTCCATGTCGGATTCAGACGGCGGTTGTAATGTTCTGAAATCTTTACCGAGACAGGCGCATGGTCTCACCATGTTATTGTTCCTATTTCAGAGCTTGTAATGGTTGAAAGAGAAGCTCTATCCACCAACACAAGGTCTATACGAGAATATGTTAGATGAGAAGGGGAGAAATATGTGTAGTTTCGTTCAATGGCGTGGTGTAAGCGCCAGATGTCATATAGGGACATTTTGGATAGAAGACTTATCAATGTGAGGGGGTTCCTTCTCATAGAAGAGGAGGAGTCCATGGATGCATCTGGGACCATATTAAAATCACCACATATGAGGACCCTTCCTTGCTGTACAGACTGAACTTGACTAAATAGATTTTGAAGGAAGCGCTGGGAGTGCGCGTTGGGCGCATACAGCCCCACTAAAGTATAAAGAATGTTGCTTAGATAACAGACGTGTATAATATACCGCCCTCAGGAGTCGACGATGGATGATACAGCAGAATAAGCTACAGTATTCCTGATTGCCAGCATCACTCCCTGTTTCTTTTTGGTACAATGGGCCTGGAGAAGAACTGGGAAACATCTATGTTTGATGCGATTAGCATCCGCAGCGATTATATGCGTCTCCTGAGCACAAAAAATGTCACACTGTAGAGAGAGAGCCTCCCTCCACATCAGATTGCGTTTGTATGGGCTATTGAGCCCTCTAACATTTAAAGAGCTAAGCTTCAGTACCATTAGTAATCTGTATTGCTATAAACGCAAGAGGTGCATTGAAGCGGAGGGAGGCGCCATCCCGGCAGCGATAAACACACACAATATAAGTTCAATTAAAGATAATGCTCTGCCAAAAATACATAGAAAACCAGAACTGGAGGGTAAAAAATATGAACAGTGACTGAGGAGTCACAACAATCATTGCCCTAATGGTACAAGACAGGGGAGGGGATGCAAGTAAGGCACATGTTTACGCCTCGGCGATTGTAGGGGGAAGAGTCCTGCCAAATGCCATAAAGGAGAATAGTAGGACTACTGCTCCATGAGGGTAGTAACAGATATGAACCCCTTAGTGCGCTTTCTTTCGTCGCCTATTTTCCACCAACTTCTATTCTCCAGATGTGTGGTGACGTCTAGGAGCCTCAGAGTCCTGTATGGATTCCACAGTGATGTTCCAAAATTCAAGGGTCGCTTTGCCTTCAGCGACCGAGTAGATCACCACAAAAGAGCCATCCTTGTGAATCAGAAGCTTGACGGGGAAACCCCATCTATAGGCAATGAAGTGTGCTCTCAAAGCGATGGTAATAGGGGCAAGAGACTTCCGGAGCTGTAATGTCGCCGCTGACAGGTCCACAAAAATCTTAACCCCAGCATATGGGGCAGGTAGAGCTTCCAATTTCCTTGCGGCAGTTGCTCCTTAATGTTGAAGAAATGAACCCTAGCCAGTACATCTCTTGGTACGTCATCCGGTAGGTGTTTGGGTTTGACGATTCTGTGCGCCGAATCAATTATAAGGTCGCGTTCAGTACATTTGGGTAGAAGCAGCTGTATCATTTTCTGAATATAGACTTCCAGCTCAGATGCAGTGACATCTTCTGGGACCCCCCGCAGTTTGAGGTTGTTCTGGCGGGAACGATCCTCCAGATCTGCGATCTTTGCTTTAAGCTGGGTGACTTCTTCAGATAGGAGCTCATGGGAATCTATGAGAGTATTATGGGAGGTAGAAAATTCTCCCATTTTGGTTTCCACATGCTCCATTTTATCTCCCAACTCCTTAACAGTGGCCTGGATCGGCACGATCGACCTCGACATCTGTGCCGTTATGGAGTGGTGCAACGGCAGCAACATGTCTTTTATCAGGGTACCTGAAGCGGGTTGGTCTGTCGTTTTCAGGCCCTGTAGCGCCTCATGTATGGAGGGCATGCCCGGCTGGCCCCAGGGGGAAGTTGTGCACTCACCGGAGTCACGGGGACCATGGTGTCTCGGTCTCTGCTTGTCCGGGCTGGCTGTCGGTGAGGCCTGGAAATCGGCACTCCCGGGGCACGTGGGAAGGGACCCCTCTGCCATCCGCTGAAGTCTGGGTGAGGTCGCTACAGGAGGAGACTCTGCTGGAGAAGCATTCGAGGGAGACTTGTTTTGCGGGAGGTAAGCTGGTGAGCATGGGCCCGTTGATGAAGAAGGGCTGGAGCCAGACGTGCTCCGTGTGCCTTCTCCTCCGGCGCCATCTTTGATCTTCTCATGGGAGAAGAAAAAGTCCAGTTTTCCCTGCTGCGTCAAGCTTTTCCTGCCTCTGGTCATCATGGAGGCATGTAGGAAGCTTAGCGGGATGAATAAATATCAGTTTGGTGGATGTTCGTGGGGTTTAGCAGGTCAGAAACGCTTCGGTGGAGCAGGAGCTTAGGATCAGGCTGCCATCTCACTCGGCTGCTTGGCCACGCCCCCTAATACTTACCTTCCTACACCGACCAGCGTGCAGACCTTTTTATTCTTCTTCCTTCTTTGCTGTTCAAGTTATCAGTCGGCCTGTACAGTGACTAACCGGATACTTATGGAATATTTACTTTCCTCCTACCCTGAAAAGTGTTGCGTCTTCAGCACCACCTATTGAGGTAAGCCTCCCTGTACTCACTTCGTGCCTCCTGCATTAGGGTCTTTCCTATGAGCGCGTCTCTCCTCTCGAGCTCTAAGGAAAGAAATGTTACATTATTTGGAATACCATAATTTACTAAAACAGATATGTCAGGATTGCTGCCAGGTCCTCCTTAAAGTGGCTGCCCAAGACTATTACAGTCCTGATCAAAAGTTTAAGACCACTTGAAAAATTGCAAAAAATCATATTTAGCACGGCTGGATCTTAACAAGGTTCCAAGTAAACTTCAACATGCAACAAGAAGAAATGGGAGCGAGCCAAAACATTTTTGAGCATTCAATTTAATGAAAACAACGAATAAACTGAAACAGGCTGTTTTTCAGGTGATCAAAAGTTTAGGACCACACCTCCCCCAAAAAACTAAACCCCCCAAAACAGAAATCCAACTTCCAAACATGAAATCAATAATGAGTAGCTCCGCTGTTATTGTTTATCACTTCAAAAATTTGTTTCAGCATGCTTGATGCAAGCGTTTCCATGAGGTGAGTGGGAACATTTCTCCAAGTGGTGAAGACGGCCGCACGAAGGCCATCTACTGTCTAGAACTGTTGTCCATTTTTGTAAACTTCCCTTGCCATCCATCCCCAAAGGTTCTCAATTGGATTTAGATCAGGGAACACGCAGGATGGGCCAAAAGAGTAATGTTATTCTCCTGGAAGAAGTCCCTTGTCCTGAGGGCATTGTGTACTGTAGCGTTGTCCTGTTGAAAAACCAAGTCGTTACCACACAGACGAGGGCCCTCAGTCATGAGGAATGCTCTCTGCAACATCTGGACATAGCCAGCGGCCGTTTGACGCCCCTGCACTTCCTGAAGCTCCATTGTTCCACTGAAGGAAAAAGCACGCCAGACTATTATGGCGCCCCCTCCACTGTGGCGCGTAGAAAACATCTCAGATAGGATCTGCTTGTCATGCCAGTAACGTTGGAAACCATCAGGACCATCAAGGTTACATTTTTTCTAATCAGAGAATAAAACCAATCTTCCATGTTTGGTGCTCTCTTGCAAAGTCCAAACGAGCAGTTCTGTGGCGTTCAAGGAGACGAGGTCTTTAAAGACGTTTTTTGTTTTTGAAGCCCTTTAGTCTCAGATGCCATCTGATGGTTATGGGGCTGTAGTCAGCACCAGTAAGGGCCTTAATTTGGGGTCGAGGATCGTCCAGTGTCTTGACGGACAGCCAATTGGATCCTCCGGCTCAGTGCTTATGAATTTTTTTTGAGAGAGCCTCTCAGGGTCATTTAAGAAATTCCAAATGACTGTCTTACTGCGTCCCACCTCAGCACAGATGGTGCGCTGTAAGAGACCCTGCTTATGCAGTTCAACAACCCGACCACGTTCAAAAAGGGAGAGTTTTTTTGCCTTTGCCATCACAACGTGTGACTACCTGACAGAAAATGACAATGAATCCACATCTTTGCACAGATTTGGCCTTTCAAAGGCATGTGGTCCTAAACTTTTGATCAGCTGAAAAACAGCCTGTTTCAGTTTATTTGTTGTTTTCATTAAATTGAATGCTCAAAAAATGTTTTGTCTCACTCCCATTTCTTCTTGTTGCATGTTGAAGCTCTACTTGGAACCTTGTTAAGATCCAGCCATGCTAAATATTATTTTTTGCCATTTTTCAAGTGGTCTTAAACTTTTGATCAGGACTGTATTTTAGTCCTAAACAACCCCTTTTAATGTATTTATTTTATATAAGAATGTACCTTTCAATTATCATGGAAAAAGGGAAATCTGACACGGTACTTCAACGTGATTTAGATGGTATTGAATGAGTTATAGGGACATTAATTAAGATTGGCGTTTTTTAACGCTGGTGTTAAAGGGAATCTGTCACCAGTTTTATGGTGGCCTGTGCTGGAGCTTTTAGGATTTAAAAGTGAGGGCAGCAGAAAATTGGTGACAGATCCCCTTTTATGTCCCACTGTACTGCCAGGGAAAGCAGGCCTCTACTGACGCTGCCTATATGGATGAACTGGCTGATGTATTGACAAGTATTTAAGGGCAAGCCCCAAAACATTTGCATGCAGGATATAAAATATCAATAGCATCCGCTGACACTAGGTACCTTTATATGGGTCTTCTGGAAGCTAGATATTGATGGCAACCAGCGCCCCCCCCCCCCCCCCCCACACACACACAATGATTAAGTGGTTTGGACAGCCGCTGGTGCCAGAAACTACACAGTGGAAGAGGACAGAAGCAGAAGGACATGTCCAATGTGTAGTGACCATGCGGGATACTGCATTTATGCTATGTTAAGCTGTAGTACTCAAATGCCAGAAAATACCCTCTGCCCAATGTATAGTCTCTCCCTCACTTGATATATATATATATATATATATACACAGTACAGACCAAAAGTTTGGACACACCTTCTCATTCAAAGAGTTTTCTTTATTTTCATGACTATGAAAATTGTAGATTCACACTGAAGCCATCAAAACTATGAATTAACACATGTGGAATTATATACTTATCAAAAAAGTATGAAACAACTGAAAATATGTCATATTCTAGGTTCTTCAAAGTAGCCACCTTTTGCTTTGATTACTGCTTTGCACACTCTTGGCATTCTCTTGATAAGCTTCAAGAGGTAGTCACCTGAAATGGTTTTCACTTGACAGGTGTGCCCTGTCAGGTTTAATAAGTGGGTTTTCTTGCCTTATAAATGGGGTTGGGACCATCAGTTGCCTTGTGGAGAAGTCAGGTGGATACACAGCTGGTAGTCCTACTGAATAGACTGTTAGAATTTGTATTATGGCAAGAAAAAAGCAGCTAAGTAAAGAAAAACTAGTGGCCATCATTACTTTAAGAAATGAAGGTCAGTCAGTCTGAAAAATTGGGAAGACTTTGAAAGTGTCCCCAAGTGCAGTCACAAAAACCATCAAGCGCTACAAAGAAACTGGCTCACATGCGGACTGCCCCAGGAAAGGAAGACCAAAAGTCACCTCTGCTGCGGAGGATAAGTTCATCTGAGTCAGCAGCCTCAGAAATCGCAGGTTAACAGCAGCTCAGATTAGAGACCAGGTCAATGCCACACAGAGTTCTAGCAGCAGACACATCTCTAGAACAACTGTTAAGAGGAGACTGTGTGAATCAGGCCTTCATGGTAGAATATCTGCTAGGAAACCACTGCTTTGGTTCCAACCACCGTGTCTTTGTGCGACACAGAAAAGGTAAACGGATGGACTCTACATGCCTGGTTCCCACCGTGAAACATGGAGGAGGAGGTGTGATGGTGTGGGGGTGCTTTGCTGGTGACACTGTTGGGGATTTATTCAAAATTGAAGGCATACTGAACCAGCATGGCTACCACAGCATCTTGCAGCGGCATGCTATTCCATCCGGTTTGCGTTTAGTTGGACCATCATTTATTTTTCAACAGGACAATGACCCAAAACACATCTCCAGGCTGTGTAAAGGCTATTTGACCATAAAGGAGAGTGATGGGGTGCTGCGCCAGATGACCTGGCCTCCACAGTCACCGGACCTGAACCCAATCAAGATGGTTTGGGGTGAGCTGGACCGCAGAGTGAAGGCAAAAGGGCCAACAAGTGCTAAGCATCTCTGGGAACTCCTTCAAGACTGTTGGAAGACTATTTCAGGTGACTACCTCTTGAAGCTCATCAAGAGAATGCCAAGAGTGTGCAAAGCAGTAATCAAAGCAAAAGGTGGCTACTTTGAAGAACCTAGAATATGACATATTTTCAGGTTCACACTTTTTTGTTATGTATATAATTCCACATGTGTTAATTCATAGTTTTGATGCCTTCAGTGTGAATCTACAATTTTCATAGTCATGAAAATAAAGAAAACTCTTTGAATGAAAAGGTGTGTCCAAACTTTTGGTCTGTACTGTATATATATATTATGTGACATGAGTAGAAATAGGGAATAGTTTGCAAACTAAGAGAAAGGAGGAGAACCTCCTCTTACCACTCCATTCTAGTCTCAGCTCATCATGCAGTTCTCCATGCCGTTGGGAGTTGAAGGACTTGTGATGATGATGCTCTGTGCAAGTTTCTTTACTAGATGTACAGGACCTGTGATGATGATGTCATCATAGGTCCTGACAGATGCTCTTATCTAACCTGGTAACTACTAGGGATGAGCGAATGGACTTTGGATGGAACATCCAAAGTCAATTCGCATAATACTGTCATGGCTGAGGATGGGGAAAACCCTCAGCCGTGCGTTGCTCAGAAATGTCCAGTCGCTACTCGGTCAGGGCAACAGAAATAGGGAGCAGGTCACCTCCTATTGCATCCCTAACGCTGACCCTGTCTCCTGTCCGTATGAGACGACCCTGGCGGTAGGAGGGCACATACCCTGGAACCTAATAGTCCCTGCAAGCCCTCAGGATGGCCCTGAACTATGGAGCAGGGTAAGACAACCTACACCTCCTAGACACGGAGGAGCAGGAGTCTCACTGGCCAAGCAGCATGAAAGAAGGGAAACATAAACAGAACTATGAACATGACAGGTGAACCCAAACAGTTCCACACAAACCTGCCACAGCCTTGCTGACTGGAACCCGTGCTCTGAAAATGCTGTCCACACAAACATAGGTAAACAGCACACACATAAAGACACACAGGGACCAGGACATCCATAGCTGCAATAAAAACCAAAGGTAACGGACATAAACAAAACATCAGGGGTTAAGATTTTTATGACCGGAAGGGTGGCCCTTACTGGAAGATGGTATTCACAGGAGGCTGCTCCAGCTAAGCATGGCTGAAGCAACCTACTGAGCCATGCCAAACACAGAGGCTTTATAGGCCTAAGTGGCCACACCCACACAGACACACCCAGTGTCTCACACACACAGAAAGGGAGTTAACCCTTCCATCACCAGGGAAGGGAAAACACCACTAAACGGGGAAGTGCACACAATAACATAAAGCACAGTGCACACCATACACACACACCTAACAGAAAGGTTGCTAGGTGCAACCGCATGCACAACATAGCAAGCTGCCACAATACAGCTTAGAGTGCTATGCTGCCACATACATACTGTTGCCAGCGGCAACCACAGGTGAGGCAAATACCACAGCCCTCACCTGTGATTGACAACCAAACTAAACCGCTGACAACCGCATGCGGTTCAGGAGTCACGGTCATGGCCATGGCCGTGACAAATACTTTGTTTGAACACTGTACGGAGAGAGCGCTCCGTACAGTATTAGCATATATTGGCTCCTATGAGCCAAAGTTATTACTTTGCGAAGTCTCGCGAGACTTTGCATAATAACTTCATAAATCAGTTTTTACTGTAAAAAACAATTTCCCCAACTCAGGTTCGGTTCCAAGTTGATTTATGACTTCGGGACTTCGCAAAGTAATAACTTCGGCTCATAGGCGCCAATACATTCTAAAACTGTATGGAGCTCTCACTCCGTACAGTATTCAAACAAAATATTATGAGAATTGACTTTGGATGTTCCATCTGGAGTCGATTCGCTCATCCCTAGTAACTACATCATGATCTGTGAAGTTCCTTTACTAGATGTACAAGACCTGTGATGCTGAAGATGATGTCATTACAGGTCCTTGCAGATGCTTATATCTAACCTGGGAACTACACCATTCATTGTGTAGTTCTTTTACTATATGTATAGGACCTGGGATGACATCATCACAAGTCCTTTAGCTTTCTCCTCTGATGATAGAAATACTATACTGGAGCTCAACGGTAATGAGTGCAATAAGGGGGTGGGCCTTTGGTTCACTGCGGCCCCTTTTCCCCATTGGCCCCATAGCAGCTGCACGGTCGGCCTCTAATGGAGATATGCAACCGCAGGTAACCTGTAGGTGGACTGCACTGTAATAGCATGTTGACAGGAGAAATGTGAGAGAAGTGGTAGCTTACCGCTTACGCAGCTGACTATGATTGACAGGTCTTTGTACACAAATAAAGACGAATCTGTCAATTACAAAAAGCAGGGGAAGGGAAGTATAGATGTGAACCTCACAGTAGACAATATACTGTTTCACTTTAATGCTTAAATTTTAATGTATATGGAAAATGAAATCATATTTTGTTGGATTGTGGTCCTAGTAAAGATTAATTGGGCACTAACTTTTCAAACAACTTTTTCTCAAAGGTCACTTTAGGTGAACCTGAACAATTTTGTAAATCACCTTGATTAATAATTTAATGTTATCCGCTCTAAAACACTTCTGAAATCTCTGCCTCTAGGAGTCTCCCTTTTAGCAATGTTGCTGTCCACTGACTGTTATTAGGTGAATTGTATCCTTTGCAGCATAGACTGAGTGAAGGAAGTGGGTGTGTCTTTCTTCACTGGCTGGCTCTTAAGCTCAGTGTGCTACTGAGCTCAGTGCAGAGGACCCTTCCCCATCCAGGACTCAGAGCTTGAACACTGCAGAATGTTCAGTAACTCAGACTGCTGTTTTCTATGTATGACAGACAGCCACATCTTTCCTCCAGTACATGGTAAGCGCAGTCATATAATTCATTTATGAAGTGCTTGTGTGCCTCTGCA
Organism: Bufo gargarizans; assembly: GCF_014858855.1. Classification (NCBI taxonomy): domain Eukaryota; kingdom Metazoa; phylum Chordata; class Amphibia; order Anura; family Bufonidae; genus Bufo; species Bufo gargarizans. The sequence continues at coordinate 62,940,989 of NC_058088.1, read as the reverse complement.
TGTGTTGGTTTTAGGCTACTTTCACACTAGCATTTTGGCTTTCTGTTTGTGAGATCCTTTTAGTGCTCTCAAAAGCGGTCCAAAATGGATCAGTTTTGCCCTATGCATTCTAAATGGAAAAGTTTTGCTGTCCACCTGACGAAGCGGAGCCAAACGGATCCGTCCTGGCACACAATGTAAGTCAATGGGGATGGATCAGTTTTCTCTGACACAATCTGGCAAAATAGAAAACGGATCTATCCCCCATTGACTTTCCATGGTGTCATGTCTATAGAAGACATAATGCAACTGGATCTGTTCATGATGGATGCAGTCGGTTGTATTATTGTAACGGAAATGGTTTTGCAGATCTATGATGGATCCGCAAACAACGCTAGTGTGAAAGTAGCCAGCTTGTTTATTGGTCAGCATCCATCACTGAACTGACTCTGCATCAATTTACATAGTCCTTGCCCCATGCATAGTGCAATTGTATGTATACCACTTTTTTATATCTACAGAGCCATGGAATAAATGGCACTTTAATAAAAATTCATCTGCGCTGTAATCAATGTGTCCTTGTGTTCTGGATCTTTCCCCTCATAAACTAATTTATGCTATCATGGTAACATAACATGTATCCTTAGTCCTAGATCTGTGTGCTGTAAGCATACACTGCCTCTTACACCCCATGTAAGTTAAGGATAGAGGCAAGGATTAGAATACGGCTCATTGGTGATTGGCCTAGAATTTTGAGAAAGGAAGTCTAGAGCAGCTGCTCGAAGAAAATGCAGTGCTGTCCCATTCACTTCAATGAGATAGCTCCATCCTATTCAAGTAAATTGAAGTGAATAGGGATGACACAGTTGAAATTATACCTGCTTGCTGCTGTATGTATCAACAGCAAGAAGATAAATAGTGAAGAGAAGGCAACGCTAATATAAGCCCCCCTTCCTGTCAATCTGATATTGAGGACCTGTCCTGAGAATAGGTCATCAATATAACAAAAGCAGACAACGCTTTTAAGCCACGCAATACAAAAGCTTCTTTAAATCAGAGAAGAAATCATGTTTTAGGTTACATTCAGACAAATGATAAACATGTAAAGAAAACTTTATACCAAATGTAATTATGAATCCATTATGAGTAGCAAAAATTAGCAAATCCATTGCTTAAAAAACTTTACTGCAAAGCGTTTCACTCCGGAGGTTATGTTCATTGTGCCTTCATCGGCTCTGTAATTACCATCATTAGAGCTTTATTATCTGCATGTCTGTTTTAACCTTTAGACTCAGATCAGATGCTTTTGCCACATAGAAATGAGAATTTATTTGTATGATTTAAATTGCCTACACAATTTTCTGATTTAGAAGTGTCAGGAATTCATGTAGAAATTTTATTTCAGTTTTGATTACTGTAAAAAATAATTACATGTGAATGTTATACATTTAAACTAATGTAATAGTCACATCTAAAAATTTAAGACCATGCATTTATCCATAGTGTTGATCGAGCACCAAAGTGCTCAGGTGCTCTACAAAGCACCCGAGCACAATGGAAGTCAATAGGAGAACCCGAGCATTAAACCATGCACCCCCTGAAGAGGGGATGGTGTCTGGTTCATAGGAAAGGGTCAGAAATGGATGGAAACACCACTGAAATGGTTCAGGAACAGCATGGCAAGGATGTCTGGATGCATCTTGGACTCCCAGATGGCTGCTGGGAACTATGTTGTCCGAGTAGTATGCCACTTTTACAGACTGACAATAATACGCACCAAACCGAAGATAAAATCGATTTTAGAGGAAAAATTGTTAGGAAACATTCTTTCCTGTATATTTAATAGTATATAAAGTGCAAGTGCTGCCAAAAATTACAAGGAAGAGGCATTCCGATACAACCTTTGCATTACATAAAGGAGGGCATCATTCACATTGTGGTACAATTGTTCAGGTAGTGGGACTCCTACACTCATAAAACCTATGCGCTAAGTGAAAGGGTTGCCAAAAATTGCAAGGAACCGGCACTCCAATACACCTTTTATTACACATAAAGAAGGGCATCCTACACACCCTTGAAAAATTATGATTGATGGCCTGCTGGTGACCCTCAAAAACATTAGGAGCAAGGGCCTGCTGGTGACCCGCTAAAACATTAGGGGTGAGGGTCTGCTGCTGAACGGACCCTCTAAAACATTAGGGACGAGGGCAGCCTAATAAGCATGTTGATATGATAGAGAAGGAGGAGAAAGACAAGTGATGAACGGCAGGGGTCATATTCGAATTCGCAATATTTTGCCAATATTTTGTAGAATATTGGTCGAATATTTGCGATTTCAAATATTTATTACATTCTACCATTTTTTTGATAGATGATCGGCAATGTGATGATCGTGTAACATGCGAATATGCAAATTTTCATAGTGCAAATTTTTTAATTGCAAAGTGAAAACATGATTCCTCCCTGCTTCTTGCTTGTGGGCCAATGAGTCATTGGCCCACAAGCAACTTAAGAAGGGAGGAATCATGACTTTAGATGGGAAAAATGACGAACATTCTAAAAAACAAATATATAGCACTATATCGAATATATTAGTTTTTTGGAATATTTGTAATATTCTAAAACAACAATATATAGCTAATATGGTTCTATAATCTTTTTTTAATAGTTGAAATTTTTTTCCAATCTGAACTTCATATGAGAAAAAAATTACAACAAAGAAGATTATAGCACTATATTAGCTAAATTGCTCTATATTAGTTTTTTTCTAATATTTGCTATATTGCTACATATTTTTTTTGTAGAATATTCCAAATATTAGAAAATATATATATATATTCAATATACATTAGTTTTTTTAGAATATTCGTCATTTTTGCCATCTAAATTTATGATTCCTTCCTGCTTAAGTTGCTTGTGGGCCAATGACTCATTGGCCCACAAGCAAGAAGCAGGGAGGAATCATGTTTTTACTCAGCAATTTAAAAATTTGCGATAAAAATCTGCATTACGAAAATTCGCAATCAACACTACTCCTAAAGTCAAAGATACTGCAGCCTTCTCATTGGCCCACACGCTAGAAGCAGGGAGGGATCATATGTACTGATTAAAAATAATATATAGAATATTCGAAATTACGAATATATATCTCTATATTCTAAATATTCTCGAATTCTCAAAGTGCCCTATATTTGCAATAAAAATTTGCAATTTGAATATTCGTGATCAACACTAAGGAGGACAGGAAAATGAAGATTGAACCACATACCCTTGTGGTGGAAGGGGTGCATGGGAATACAGTGTATTCAATAAACCATAAAAGCCACATTTAAAGTGCCTTTATGTTCAGCCGCTTTCCTCTGGTGGAGTAGAAAAGTGGGGGGCAATCCAGGCCTTGTTTCATTTTCAATTGACAGGCGGATGCGCTTATCCGTTATTATGCCCCCAGCAGCACTAAATACCCGCTCTGACAAAACGCTGGCAGCAGGGCAGGCCAGCACCTCCAAGGAGAAGAGCACCAGTTTGTGCCACATGTTCAGCTTGGACACCCAATAGTTGTAAGGTACAGAGGGATCACTGAGGACGTTTCCCTCCTTGTGACACTAGGCCGCGCATCAGGGTGAGGGTGCTGGTGGGGTGTCATAAAACTGTCCCAGGCCTTGAAGAGTGTTGCCCTGCCTCTGTTGGAACTGCTGTGTGTTCCCCTCGTCTCGTCCCCTTGGTTTCCCACGTCAACTTGAAATTTTTGAAGCAATTTTTGCACAAGGACCTTTTGGTATTGCACCCTTTTGCTAGTCCTCTCCACCATAGGAATGAGAGATAAGAAGTTCTCTTTGTAGTGGGTGTCAAGAAGGGTAAACAACTAGTAATCCTTTTGGCCAAAATACGTACAACGCGAGGGTCATGGGAAAGGCAGCATAACATAAAGTCAGCCATGTGTGCCAGAGTCCCAACAGACAAGATTTTGCTGTCCTCATCAGGAGGATGATTCTACATCTCCTCATCCTCTTCCTCCTCTTCGGCCCATCCACGCTGAACAGATGGAATAAACCTGCTATGGGTACTATCCTCTGTAGCGGAGTCAACCGTCTCCTGCTCCTCCTCTTCATCATCATTCAATTTGTGCTGAGAAGACGAACTGAGGGTGGTCTGGCTATCACCCTGTGTAATGTTTTCCCCCATTTTCACCTCTTCCACATGCAAAGCGTCCGCCTTCATTGTGAGCAGCGAGCATTTCAGTAGACACAGAAGTGGGATGGTTACGCTGATAATAGCGGCATCGCCGCTCAACATCTGTGTTGATTCCTTAAAGATGCGTAAAACCTCACACAGGCCAGACATCTATGCCCTCTCGTCGCTTCTGAAGAGCGGAAGCTGACTGGAAAGGTGACGACCATGTTGCAGCTGGTATTCCACTGCTGCCTTCTGCTGATCACAAAGCCTGGCCAACATGTGGAACGTTGAGTTCCAGCACGTGCTCAGGTCGCACAGCAGTGAGTGGGCTGGTAATTGCAAACGCTGCTGCAGTGTTGCCAGACCGGCGGCAGCTGTGGATGACTTTCGGAAATGGACACACATGCGGCGCACCTTTGCCAGTAGCTCAGGCAAACTGGGGTAGGTTTTGAGAAACCGGTGAACCACTATGTTGAAGACTTGGGCTAGGCATGGGATGTGTGTGAGCTTGCCGAGCTTCAAAGCCGCCACCAAGTTACGGCCATTATCATACACAACCATGCCTGGTTGTAAGTTGAGTGGCGCTCAGTCTGGTCCCTCATACCTTGCCACAGCTTTGCGGCGGTGTGCTGTTGGTCACCTAAGCAAATTAGTTTAAGCCGCTTCCCCACTGTAGTGCTACACTGCTTTCAGTTACTGACTGATGGCTGACTGGTGCTAAAAGATGAGAATTCAGAGGTGGAAGTGGAGGAGGAGGAGGAGAAGTGGGGTTGCAGCCACTAATGTAGGTGGTGGTGGAAATCCTGATGGAAATAGGGCCCGCAATCCTTGGCGTCGCTAGCACCTGTGCCATCCTAGGGTACGACTCGCTCCCGGCCTCCACAACGTTCACCCAGTGTGCCGTCAGGAAAATGTAGCGTCCCTGGCCAAAAGCACTTGTACACGTGTCAGTTGTTAAGTGGACCTTCACAAAAACTGCGTTGGTCAGGGCACAGGTGATGTTACGGGACACATGCTGGTATGAGGCGGGGATGGCACACCGGGAAAAATAGTGGTGGCTGGGGACTGAGTAACGAGGGATGGCAGCCGCCATAAGGCTGCGGAAAGCCTCAGTATCCACAAGCCTAAATGGCAACATTTCCAGGGCCAGCAATTTGGAAAGGTGTACATTTAGTGTTATGGCCTATGGTTGGGTGGCTGGGTAATTTGCCTTTTCGTTCAAAGGCCTGGGGTATGGACATCTGTACGCTGCACTAGGACACATAAGTGGATGTTCTAGCTGATGGTGCATGCGAAGGTCCAGGTGCAGGGTGGGAGGCATCCGGGCCTGCGTCTTGGACAGAGGTTTGGCCAGCACGTAACACAGGGGTAGAGGAGGCAGTGGTGTGACCCACAGACACTGATTGTGGACCCAGGCATTCGGCTCACCTATTAGGGAGCTTTGATGCCATGTGGCAGATCATGCTGGTGGTGGTGAGTTTGCTAGTGTTCACGTCCCTGCTCATTTTGGTACGGCACAGGTTGCAAATGACAAATCTTCAAAAATTCACCAGACTGCGGAACACCTACCCCTTGACAAGGGAGATTGCTGCAAGGGGGTGCTCCGGGGAACAGTTGCGAGCCTGTTTGGTGTGGCCCACATTTTGCCATCCCACTACCTCTTCCAGCCTGTTCCCAGGTTGGGTCAGTGATTTCATCGTCCACCACCTCCTCTTCCACTTCCTCACACTTGTCATTCTCCTGACTTTCTGATCTAACAAGAACCTTACTTATTGACAACTGTGTCTCATCCTCATCATGAACCTCTTGTGAAACTAATTGCCGTTGACTTATTGGCAACTGTGTCTCATCATCGCCATTAGTGTTGATCACGAATATTCAAATTGCAAATTTTTATCGCGAATATAGGTACTTCGAAAATTTGCGAATATTTAGAATATAGTGATATATATTTGTAATTTCGAATAATTTTCGTAATGCTAATTTTTATCGGAAATTTTTCAATTGCCGAGTAAAAACATGATTCCACAAGCAAGAAGCAGGGAGTTTAAATGGGAAAAATGATAAATATTCAAAAAAATGAATATATAGCACTATATCGAATATATTAGTTTTTTCGAATATTCGTAATATTCTAAAACAACAATATATAGCAATATAGCGAATAGTAGAAAAAATATGGTTCCATAATCTTTTTTTTTCAATAGTTGAAATTACAACTATTAGACAAAGAAGATTATAGCACTATATTAACTAAATTGCTCTATATTTGTTTTTATATATCTATATATATATATATATATATATATATATATATATATTCGCTATAATGCTATATATTCTTGTTTTAGAATATTAACAATATTCGAAAAAAAATAATATATTTGTTTTTTCGAATATGCATAATATTCTAAAACAAGAATATATAGCAATATAGCGAATATTCAGGAAAAAAAATGAATATAGAGCAATTTAGCTAATATAGTGCTATCATCTTTGTCTAATAGTTGTAATTTTTTTCTCATCTGAAGTTCAGATAGGAAAAAAATTACAACTATTAAAAAAAAAGATTATAGCACTATATAAGCTAAATTGCTCTACATTCGTTTTTTCGAATATTCGCTGTATTGCTAGATATTCTTGTTTTAGAATATTACGAATATTTGAAAAACTAATATATTCGATGTATTGCTATGACTCATTGGCCCACAAGCAAGAAGCAGGGAGAAATTATGTTTTTGCTCGGCAATTGAAAAATTCTTTGCTCGGCAATTGAAAAATTTGCGATAAAAATTAGCATATTACGCGATTATTACCTTGTCGATTTTTCAAGTAAAAAAAATCTTAGAATATAACGAATATTCAAATTCGCGAATATTCACTGAATATTCTACAAAATATTAGCTAAATATTGCAAATTCAAATATGACCCCTGCCGCTCATCACTAGTGGAGAGTTTCTAATCTACAGGCTGCCCATCATAACCAAGGACAGAAGGGCCATCTGTCAGAAGAATACTTACTTACAGAGTATCTAAACTACAATTTAAAAGCTGAGAAACAAAAGCAAGATCAGGAACCAAGTACAAATAAGAACATCACATCTACAAAAGGGAGCTGGAGCTAACCTCTACACTTCACCTTAAGGAGCCTGCTAATTTGGATTTGCAGCTTTACCTTTTTTGCCATGTGTATGCAAAACAAAGTGATGATATTGAATGCCTTACTACATCTGACAAGTAAAGTTCCTGTTTGGTTTAACTACTGTCTCATTCCTCATTCTTCTTTCCCATCTCCTAATTGCACCTTACGGTGCTGGGGTCAAGATTAGAGTTGAGCGAACACCTGGATGTTCGGGTTCGAGAAGTTCGGCCAAACTTCCCGGAAATGTTCGGGTTCGGGATCCGAACCCGATCCGAACTTCGTCCCGAACCCGAACCCCATTGAAGTCAATGGGGACCCGAACTTTTCGGCACTAAAACGGCTGTAAAACAGCCCAGGAAAGGGCTAGAGGGCTGCAAAAGGCAGCAACATGTAGGTAAATCCCCTGCAAACAAATGTGGATAGGGAAATGAATTAAAATAAAAATTAAATAAATAAAAATTAACCAAAATCAATTGGAGAGAGGTCCCATAGCAGAGAATCTGGCTTCCGTCACCCACCACTGGAACAGTCCATTCTCAGATATTTAGGCCCCGGCACCCAGGCAGAGGAGAGAGGTCCCGTAACAGAGAATCTGGCTTCATATCAGCAGAGAATTAGTCTGCATGTCATAGCAGAGAATGAGGCTTCACATCAGCCACCACTGCAACAGTCCATTGGCATATATTTAGGCCCAGCACCCAGGCAGAGGAGAGAGGTCCCGTAACAGACAATCTGGCTTCATGTCAGCAGAGAATCAGTCTTCATGTCATAGCAGAGAATCAGGCTTCACGTCACCCACCACTGTAAGAGTCCATTTTCATAAATTTAGGCCCAGCACCCAGGCAGAGGAGAGAGGTCCCGTAACAGAGGATCTGGCTTCATGTCAGCAGAGAATTAGTCTGCATGTCATAGAAGAGAATGAGGCTTCATGTCAGCCACCACTGCAACAGTCCATTGGCATATATTTAGGCCCAGCACCCAGGCAGAGGAGAGAGGTCCCGTAACAGACAATCTGGCTTCATGTCAGCAGAGAATCAGTCTGCATGTCATAGCAGAGAATCAGGCTTCACGTCACCCACCACTGCAACAGTCCATTGTCATAAATTTAGGCCCAGCACCCAGGCAGAGGAGAGAGGTCCCGTAACAGACAATCTGGCTTCATGTCAGCAGAGAATTAGTCTGCATGTCATAGCAGAGAATGAGGCATTATGTCACCCACCACTGTAGGAGTCCATTTTCATAAGTTTAGGCCCAGCACCCAGGCAGAGGAGAGAGGTCCCGTAACAGAGGATCTGGCTTCATGTCAGCAGAGAATCAGTCTTCATGTCATAGCAGAGAATCAGGCTTCACGTCACCCACCACTGTAAGAGTCCATTTTCATAAGTTTAGGCCCAGCACCCAGGCAGAGGAGAGAGGTCCCGTAACAGACAATCTGGCTTCATGTCAGCAGAGAATTAGTCTGCATGTCATAGCAGAGAATGAGGCTTCACGTCAGCCACCACTGCAACAGTCCATTGGCATATATTTAGGCCCAGCACCCAGGCAGAGGAGACAGGTCCCGTAGCAGACAATCTGGCTTCATGTCAGCAGAGAATTAGTCTGCATGTCATAGCAGAGAATGAGGCTTCACGTCACCCACCACTGTAAGAGTCCATTTTCATAAGTTTAGGCCCAGCACCCAGGCAGAGGAGAGAGGTCCCGTAACAGAGGATCTGGCTTCATGTCAGCAGAGAATCAGTCTTCATGTCATAGCAGAGAATCAGGCTTCACGTCACTCACCACTGTAAGAATCCATTTTCATAAGTTTAGGCCCAGCACCCAGGCAGAGGAGAGAGGTCCCGTAACAGAGGATCTGGCTTCATGTCAGCAGAGAATTAGTCTGCATGTCATAGCAGAGAATGAGGCTTCACGTCAGCCACCACTGCAACAGTCCATTGGCATATATTTAGGCCCAGCACCCAGGCAGAGGAGAGAGGTCCCGTAACAGACAATCTGGCTTCATGTCAGCAGAGAATTAGTCTTCATGTCATAGCAGAGAATCAGGCTTCACGTCACCCACCACTGTAAGAGTCCATTTTCATAAGTTTAGGCCCAGCACCCAGGCAGAGGAGAGAGGTCCCGTAACAGAGGATCTGGCTTCATGTCAGCAGAGAATCAGTCTTCATGTCATAGCAGAGAATCAGGCTTCACGTCACCCACCACTGTAAGAGTCCATTTTCATAAGTTTAGGCCCAGCACCCAGGCAGAGGAGAGAGGTCCCGTAACAGACAATCTGGCTTCATGTCAGCAGAGAATTAGTCTGCATGTCATAGCAGAGAATGAGGCTTCACGTCAGCCACCACTGCAACAGTCCATTGGCATATATTTAGGCCCAGCACCCAGGCAGAGGAGAGAGGTCCCGTAACAGACAATCTGGCTTCATGTCAGCAGAGAATTAGTCTGCATGTCATAGCAGAGAATGAGGCTTCACGTCACCCACCACTGTAAGAGTCCATTTTCATAAATTTAGGCCCAGCACCCAGGCAGAGGAGAGAGGTCCCGTAACAGAGGATCTGGCTTCATGTCAGCAGAGAATCAGTCTTCATGTCATAGCAGAGAATCAGGCTTCACGTCACTCACCACTGTAAGAGTCCATTTTCATAAGTTTAGGCCCAGCACCCAGGCAGAGGAGAGAGGTCCCGTAACAGAGGATCTGGCTTCATGTCAGCAGAGAATTAGTCTGCATGTCATAGCAGAGAATGAGGCTTCACGTCAGCCACCACTGCAACAGTCCATTGGCATATATTTAGGCCCAGCACCCAGGCAGAGGAGAGAGGTCCCGTAACAGAGGATCTGGCTTCATGTCAGCAGAGAATCAGTCTGCATGTCATAGCAGAGAATCAGGCTTCACGTCACCCACCACTGCAACAGTCCATTGTCATAAATTTAGGCCCAGCACCCAGGCAGAGGAGAGAGGTCCCGTGACAGACAATCTGGCTTCATGTCAGCAGAGAATTAGTCTGCATTTCATAGCAGAGAATGAGGCTTCACGTCACCCACCACTGTAATAGTCCATTTTCATAAGTTTAGGCCCAGCACCCAGGGAGAGGAGAGAGGTCCCGTAACAGAGGATCTGGCTTCATGTCAGCAGAGAATCAGTCTTCATGTCATAGCAGAGAATCAGGCTTCACGTCACCCACCACTGTAAGAGTCCATTTTCATAAGTTTAGGCCCAGCACCCAGGCAGAGGAGAGAGGTCCCGTAACAGAGGATCTGGCTTCATGTCAGCAGAGAATCAGTCTTCATGTCATAGCAGAGAATCAGGCTTCATGTCACCCACCACTGTAAGAGTCCATTTTCATAAGTTTAGGCCCAGCACCCAGGCAGAGGAGAGAGGTCCTGTAACAGAGGATCTGGCTTCATGTCAGCAGAGAATCAGTCTGCATGTCATAGCAGAGAATCAGGCTTCACGTCACCCAACATTGGAACAGTCCATTGTCATATATTTAGGCCCCGGCACCCAGACAGAGGAGAGGTTCATTCAACTTTGGGTAGCCTCGCAATATAATGGTAAAATGAAAATAAAAATAGGATTGAATGAGGAAGTGCCCTGGAGTCCAATAATATATGGTTAAGGGGAGGTAGTTAATGTCTAATCTGGACAAGGGACGGACAGATCCTGTGGGATCCATGCCTGGTTCATTTTTATGAACGTCAGCTTGTCCACATTGGCTGTAGACAGGCGGCTGCGTTTGTCTGTAATGACGCCCCCTGCCGTGCTGAATACACGTTCAGACAAAACGCTGGCCGCCGGGCAGGCCAGCACCTCCAAGGCATAAAAGGCTAGCTCTGGCCACGTGGACAATTTAGAGACCCAGAAGTTGAATGGGGCCGAACCATCAGTCAGTACGTGGAGGGGTGTGCACATGTACTGTTCCACCATGTTAGTGAAATGTTGCCTCCTGCTAACACGTTGCGTATCAGGTGGTGGTGCAGTTAGCTGTGGCGTGTTGACAAAAGTTTTCCACATCTCTGCCATGCTAATCCTGCCCTCAGAGGAGCTGGCCGTGACACAGCTGCCTTGGCGACCTCTTGCTCCTCCTCTGCCTTGGCCTTGGGCTTCCACTTGTTCCCCTGTGAAATTTGGGAATGCTCTCAGTAGCACGTCTACCAACGTGCGCTTGTACTCGCGCATCTTCCTATCATGCTCCAGTGCAGGAAGTAAGGTGGGCACATTGTCTTTGTAGCGTGGATCCAGCAGGGTGGCAACCCAGTAGTCCGCACAGGTTAAAATGTGGGCAACTCTGCTGTCGTTGCGCAGGCACTGCAGCATGTAGTCGCTCATGTGTGCCAGGCTGCCCAGGGGTAAGGACAAGCTGTCCTCTGTGGGAGGCGTATCGTCATCGTCCTGCCTTTCCCCCCAGCCACACACCAGTGATGGACCCGAGCTGCGTTGGGTGCCACCCCGCTGTGACCATGCTTCATCCTCATCCTCCTCCACCTCCTCCTCATCCTCGTCCTCCTCGTCCTCCAGTAGTGGGCCCTGGCTGGCCACATTTGTACCTGGCCTCTGCTGTTGCCAAAAACCTCCCTCTGAGTCACTTCGAAGAGACTGGCCTGAAAGTGCTAAAAATGACCCCTCTTCCTCCTCCTCCTCCTCCTCCTCCTCCTCCTGGGCCACCTCTTTTTCCATCATCGCCCTAAGTGTTTTCTCAAGGAGACATAGAAGTGGTATTGTAACGCTGATAACGGCGTCATCGCCACTGGCCATGTTGGTGGAGTACTCGAAACAGCGCAACAGGGCACACAGGTCTCGCATGGAGGCCCAGTCATTGGTGGTGAAGTGGTGCTGTTCTGTAGTGCGACTGACCCGTGCGTGCTGCAGCTGAAACTCCACTATGGCCTGCTGCTGCTCGCACAGTCTGTCCAGCATGTGCAAGGTGGAGTTCCACCTGGTGGGCACGTCGCATATGAGGCGGTGAGCGGGAAGGCCGAAGTTTCGCTGTAGCGCAGACAGGCGAGCAGCAGCAGGATGTGAACGCCGGAAGCGCGAACAGACGGCCCGCACTTTATGCAGCAGCTCTGACATGTCTGGGTAGTTGTGTATGAACTTCTGCACCACCAAATTCAGCACATGCGCCAAGCAAGGGATGTGCGTCAAATTGGCTAGTCCCAGAGCTGCAACGAGATTTCGCCCATTATCACACACCACCAGGCCGGGCTTGAGGCTCACCAGCAGCAACCACTCGTCGGTCTGTTGTTCTATACCCCGCCACAACTCCTGTGCGGTGTGGGGCCTGTCCCCCAAACATATGAGTTTCAGAATGGCCTGCTGACGTTTACCCCGGGCTGTGCTGAAGTTGGTGGTGAAGGTGTGTGGCTGACTGGATGAGCAGGTGGAAGAAGAGGAGGAGGAAGCCGAGAAGGAGGAGGTGGCAACAGGAGGCAAAGAATGTTGCCCTGCGATCCTTGGCGGCGGAAGGACGTGCGCCAAACAGCTCTCCGCCTGGGGCCCAGCTGCCACTACATTTACCCAGTGTGCAGTTAGGGAGATATAGCGTCCCTGGCCGTGCTTACTGGTCCACGTATCTGTGGTTAGGTGGACCTTGCTACAGATGGCGTTGCACAGTGCACACTTGATTTTATCGGATACTTGGTTGTGCAGGGAAGGCACGGCTCTCTTGGAGAAGTAGTGGCGGCTGGGAACAACATACTGTGGGACAGCAAGCGACATGAGCTGTTTGAAGCTGTCTGTGTCCACCAGCCTAAATGACAGCATTTCATAGGCCAGTAGTTTAGAAATGCTGACATTCAGGGCCAGGGATCGAGGGTGGCTAGGTGGGAATTTACGCTTTCTCTCAAATGTTTGTGAGATGGAGAGCTGAACGCTGCCGTGTGACATGGTTGAGACGCTTGGTGACTCAGGTGGTGGTGGTGTTGGTGGTACATCCCCTGTTTGCTGGGCGGCAGGTGCCAACGTTCCTCCAGAGGCGGAGGAAGAGGCCGAGGCGGCAGCAGCAGAAGAGGCCGAGGCGGCAGCAGCAGAAGAGGTAGCAGGGGGAGCCTGAGTGACTTCCTTGGTTTTAAGGTGTTTACTCCACTGCAGTTCATGCTTTGCATGCAGGTGCCTGGTCATGTAGGTTGTGCTCAGGTTCAGAACGTTAATGCCTCGCTTCAGGCTCTGATGGCACAGCGTGCAAACCACTCGGGTCTTGTCGTCAGCACATTGTTTGAAGAAGTGCCATGCCAGGGAACTCCTTGAAGCTGCCTTTGGGGTGCTCGGTCCCAGATAGCGGTGGTCAGTAGCAGGCGGAGTCTCTTGGCGGCGGGTTTTCTGCTTTTGCCCACTGCTCCCTCTTTTGCTACGCTGTTGGCTCGGTCTCACCACTGCCTCTTCCTCCGAACTGTGAAAGTCAGTGGCACGACCTTCATTCCATGTGGGGTCTAGGACCTCATCGTCCCCTGCATCGTCTTCCACCCAGTTTTGATCCCTGACCTCCTGTTCAGTCTGCACACTGCAGAAAGACGCAGCAGTTGGCACCTGTGTTTCGTCATCATCAGAGACATGCTGAGGTGGTATTCCCATGTCCTCATCATCAGGAAACATAAGTGGTTGTGCGTCAGTGCATTCTATGTCTTTCACTGCTGGGGAAGGGCTAGGTGGATGCCCTTGGGAAACCCTGCCAGCGGAGTCTTCAAACAGCATAAGAGACTGCTGCATAACTTGAGGCTGAGACAGTTTCCCTGGTATGCATGGGGGTGATGTGACAGACTGATGGGGTTGGTTTTCAGGCGCCATCTGTGCGCTTTCTGCAGAAGACTGGGTGGGAGATAATGTGAACGTGCTGGATCCACTGTCGGACACCCAATTGACTAATGCCTGTACCTGCTCAGGCCTTACCATCCTTAGAACGGCATTGGGCCCCACCATATATATCGCTGCAAATTCTGGCGGCTACTGGGACCTGAGGTAGTTGGTACACTAGGACGTGTGGATGTGGCAGAACGGCCACGTCCTCTCCCAGCACCAGAGGGTCCACTAACACCACCACGACCATGTCCACGTCCGCGTCCCTTACTAGATGTTTTCCTCATTGTTATGGTTCACCACAACAACAAAAATATTATTTGGCCCAATGTATTGTATTCAAATTCAGCGGGATATAAATTTGAGGCCTAGTATTTAGATGCTGGGTGACCGGTATGGATTTACTAACAGAATTGGACTTGGAAATGCACAGTAGCGTGTGTGTGTGAAGTTATTCTGAATGACCCTATGTGCACCTTGAATATTATATACCCTTTTAGGGATAGACTTCAAATAGCTCTGATATAGCAGAAACCACTAAATTATGAAATTGCTAAATTGGGAATTGTATTTCAACCCAGAACAAAAAATGTGCTTTGACGGACACTAAATAACTTTCCCAGCCACAACAGGACAGCGGTAACGAGAGATTTAGCGGGATATAAATTTGAGGCCTAGTATTTAGGCGCTGGGTGACCGGTATGGATTTACTGACAGAATTAGACTTGGAAATGCACAGTAGCGTGTGTGTGAAGTTATTCTGAATGACCCTATGTGCACCTTGAATATTATATACCCTTTTAGGGATAGATTTCAAATAGCTCTGATATAGCAGGAACCACTAAATTATGAAATTGCTAAATTGGGAATTGTATTTCAACCCAGAACAAAAAATGTGCTTTGACGGACACTAAATAACTTTCCCAGCCACAACAGGACAGCGGTAACGAGAGATTTAGCAGGATATAAATTTGAGGCCTAGTGCACTTGGTGTGATAGCCTGACCAACCACACTACTGAGGGTTAAATGCACTTGGTGACGGGCGCAGCTTGCCCCTGATGTAGTATATGGCCAAAAAATGAACAGACTATTGCTGGTTAAATGCACTTGGTGTCACAGCTTGACCAACCACACTACTGAGGGTTAAATGCACTTGGTGACGGGCGCAGCTTGCCCCTGATGTAGTATATGGCCAAAAAATGAACAGACTATTGCTGGTTAAATGCACTTGGTGACGGGCGCAGCTTGCCCCTGATTTAGTATATGGCCAAAAAATGAACAGACTATTGCTGGTTAAATGCACTTGGTGTGATAGCTTGACCAACCAAACTACTGAGGGTTAAATGCACTTGGTGACGGGCGCAGCTTGCCCCTGATGTAGTATATGGCCAAAAAATAAACAGACTATTGCTGGTTAAATGCACTTGGTGTGACAGCTTCACCCTGATGTAGGCTTTAGCCAAAAAACAACCACACCATTGAGGGTTAAATGCACTTGGTCGCAGCTTGTGCTGGCGCACCACAAGACACAAAATGGCCGCCGATCACCCCAGAAAAATGTGACTGACAAACGGTCTGGGCAGCCTAAAAACAGTGAGCAATTGAGTTTAAGCAGCTCAATGACCCACAGCTGCAGATCGATCAATAATCAAGTCCTTTGGAGGAGTTAATCTGCCTAATCTCGCCCTACTGTCGCAGCCGCAACCTCTCCCTACGCTAATCAGAGCAGAGTGACGGGCGGCGCTATGTGACTCCAGCTTAAATAGAGGCTGGGTCACATGGTGCTCTGGCCAATCACAGCCATGCCAATAGTAGGCATGGCTGTGATGGCCTCTTGGGGCAAGTAGCATGACGCTTGTTGATTGGCTGCTTTGCAGCCTTTTAAAAAGCGCCAAGAAAGCGTCACAAAAGCGCCAAGAAAGCGACGAACACCGAACCCGAACCCGGACTTTTACGAAAATGTCCGGGTTCGGGTCCGTGTCACGGACACCCCAAAATTCGGTACGAACCCAAACTATACAGTTCGAGTTCGCTCATCCCTAGTCACGATCACAAGGGCCCAGCCACCAAAGCACCATAAACACCTATGCCATCAAGGGCACCACAGCTTCCATATGGCTGGTGTTCCCTGCAATAGAGAGTGCCCCAGAGGAATTAGTGATGTCTTCCTCATCACTGCACGCTGGCTACAGGGGACAACTGAACAGTGAGTACTACTATCCTCCACACCTCATCACTAGTACACTAACCACACATCACCCCTAGGGAGCCTGGTACGTTGCACTCCATGGTGGGAGGAAGGAGGATCAGGGTGAGGATTCTGTTGAACAGACTCTTGGCTTATGAGACTGGACTTTGTGCAAGACAGGGTGGTGCTTAACCGACTGGAAGCATTATCTGCTGCAATCCAACTAACCACCTGGTGTGACTTCAAGAGTGGTGTCCTACGCCGCCCTGCAAACTGGGACATGAAGCTAGGTATCGTGGATGATTGTTTTTCTTGTGCTCGGCCGAACACAGTGATGTGCCGAGCATCGCGATGCTCGAGTCAAAATGGTGTTCGGCCAAGCATGCTCGCCCAACACTACCGTTTAGGGATTGCTATCCAGAATTAAAAAATGGTAACCAATTTCTACCAAAAACATCGCCACACTGTCTATGTGTGCTATGGCCGCTCAACCTCATTCTGTTTTTGGAAGAAAGCAGCATTTTTTTTTGTTATCAAACCCTTTTAAATTGGTATGTTTGGGATCTAAGCATTAATGCTTGCTATGTATAAATGGCATAAATTTGGTGGCTGTATATGCAGCTCTTCAGTGTTAAAGGGGTTGTCCCATGAAAAATATTCTACAATTTTCAAACCAACACCTGGATCTGAATACTTTTGTAATTGCATGTAATTAGAAATGTTGTATAGCCACTGAATTATTCAATCAAATCTGTATAGCACCACTTGTTCTTTCTTATTTCTTTGTCCTACTCACTGAGATGGCCGCACATGCTCAGTTTTATCCTTCAACTTCCTCCTAAACTGTGATAGAGAGATCTTGGCATGCCCCCTGGGCTGACCCCTTGAGCTGTCAGATTGATATAAATCTAGCAGAGCACAGAATGGGAGATCTCTGGATCCATGTGAGGTACAGGGCTGGTTCTAGCTTTGTTATAAAGAGGGTGTTGTGTACTATATACTGTATGTATTTTATTTTTATACATTATTCATGGGATAACCCCTTTAAACCTGTATTGTTACAGGGGTATATACAGAATTTTTTAATAAAATGCAGATCCACTTCACAGTTTCTTTCAGCCCTTATTTACACCCTTTGGATTCTGTGGGTTTATGGATTGCGTAATAAATCGGCAACAATTCATCTGAGTGGAGAATATTTTGTTGTAGGTATGTGCTTCTGAAAAATTCTGATCTGCATGTATTAGACCGAGTGAAAATCTTCCTGTGTGAGCACATATTTAAAAGGTTTCTTCCATTACAGACATTTAAAGTATATCCACAGAACATGCCATAAATATATAAAATATATGATAAGTGCGTCTTCAACAGAGGTACACTGTCCCACCTGGTGCCTACCTGGTCTTTTTCTTTAAATTTATCAAATGTTTTATTTTGTATTTTTCTTAATTTAGGGTAAGGGTAATCTATAGCAAAATCCACAGTTAATGAACTCAATAAAGAAAATCTGCAACAAACCTGCAACAATCTGACATGCTGCTGAAATGTACAAATAGGTCATTTTTGTTTAGATGAGCACTAAAATCTCTAGTGATGCCATGTTTATCATTTATATCAGTTTTAGGTAAGGGAAAAAAAACAACCAAACATATACTTTGACATACCTATAGGTTTATATTTGCCAAACCATTGCCCAAAGGAGAACAAATCACTCTGTGCAAGAGAGGAGAACCAGGAATCACAGACTTTCTCCATGCGGCATGGCAGCACATATGTATATTCCTATGCTAAATATTTCCTCCTGTATCCTACGCTGCCCTTGGTGTAGAATAAACCTGACAGATCCAATTTAAGCCATTTTCTGTTCAAAGTTGGACAGACTGAAATCATGTTGTAAACAGTTTTTTTTTTCTCTTTCATTTTATGACCAAGGGGAAATGGTATAGGTCTGCAAGGGTTAATGTACTTCAATATAACACAACTTTACAGCTAAAAATGTCAAGGTAATTACATTCAAAAAGAGCTATATTAAGAACATCAGTCAGCTCTTCCCATAAAACATCAGACTCCAGAAAAATTGGATTCTTAAAGTTGCTTGGTCAAATTACCAACATGTGAATCTCATGCGCCATACCACCTTACATGATATAATATCGGCTTTATTAAAATGTCTGCTGCATTTGTTGTGTATCAGAAACAGATTTGTAATTAAGCTCAAGGCAGCCTGTGATCATACATAGGTTATATATCCATGGTTTTTGAGAACTATCTCCCTGAAACCATAGTTTCATTGGTTGTGTAGCTTGTAGAAGTCCTTCAGCTATTGTATTTCCTATATAGTGCCACATAGCTTATTATTATAGAATAATATACATTCTCTATAATATGCTTTGTATATAACTGTTTTAGTTGCTGAGCAGTTTATGGGTTGTCTACCATCTTGGTTTCTTCTTTCCTTGTGATATGGTATGAGTACGTGCCCTCAAGAGATGAGTGAAGTTGTGAAAAATTCAATTCAGCAGCTTTGCTGAATTTGGACAAGAAATTCGATTTGTTATGAATTACTTTGTGACAAATCAATTTCCATTGTATAGAGTGGGCGCAATTATGGGGAACAGCGATTGCACCGCCCCATCACTTAACCCCTCAGATGCTGTGTTCAATGCTGATCGGTGCATCTGTCACTCACATTCAGCTGCTCAGGGGTTAAAAAAAATTATACTCACCTCATCCACATGCTCCCGTCTTGATTTAATAAAACCCACCAAAGGAACTGCGGCGAGCTTGATGGCATAACTACGTGATCACGCTGGGTGCGTGCACTGCCATCATCACTGATAACATCACCGCACCCTCAACGTGATCACATGTTGAGGTCATTATGCTCTTCAATTGTCCTTTGTTTCAATCAAGACAGGAGCAGGAGTTTTCTTTGCATGTTTATTATTTGTCTAAATTTAACCTAAATATGATCTGTGTGTTGCTCATTGTATAGGGGGAAGACTGAAGGGAAAGGGTTAATCTGTATGTTATGTCAGGAAAAGGTTTAATGAAAAGGGTGAAGTAAAGGGTTACTTATTCTCAGCCAAGGTCTCAGCTAGTTTACTCGTTGTCCAGGGGTTACTCTTTTTCTAAGGAGGGTTCTCGTTTCCCAGGGGTTAACTCTCTCTCTTGTGGGGCCTCTCAGTTGAACTGCCAAGCGATCCACCGCTGAGTTATTTAAACCTGGTGGGGCACACTCCCAAGCCCTGCCATAATATATCTGCAAGAAGTGCACATGGGCTGGAGCGGTTATATGATGTCCCCGAGCCAGCCCGCACACATGCTGGCACTTGTGTGCCAGCACATCTCCAACACTTAAGTATGCCGGCAGTCCCCTGCAGGCCAAGGATCTTTTGATTCTTTGCCTTTCAAGTGCCGCTACTGGACAAAATTGTCCAGTTGCCTGGGCTGCTCCTTTCCCCATCAGGCTTAATTGACCGGGCTCATGTGTGCCTGCAGGGGAACCTTTAACGCATGGGTGCACAACCTGCGGCCTGCGGGCCGCATGCCTTCCCCAGAGCCGGGGTTTGCGGCCCGCGTACTACTGCTCGGAGCGCCGCACAAATGCAGAAGCAGGATGGTCCCTGGCTGTCAGAGACAGTGGGGAGTCGAGGATAAGGCAGAAGAGGTCTATCAGCACTGAGCAGTGTAGACCCGGTAATCACGTGATCGCCGGCTGTACAAAGCCCCCCCTCATCAGGCTGTTTTTTCCTATAACTGGGGCTCCTTTGGATTCTCTAGTTACAGTAGAAATGTGTTAAAAAAAAGTCTGTGTCCCGAAAGTTCTTTTATGGACCTTTTGAGGACAAATTATGTGGCGAATATATATAAAAAGTTTTTAAAAGAATTTGAAAACACAATAAAAAATATAAAAGGAAAAAAGTGCAAAATAATAAGAAAAAATATATAAAAAGAAAATTTGAGCAAAAAATTAAATAAAATACTAGTAAAAGAAAACAATAAAAATGAAAAAGTGCAAAATAAAATTGTTCACTGTGCCCCAACGGTCTTTTTATGACTTCTTGGAAAAAATTTATTTTAAAAATAAATAATAAAGTGATTATAAAAAAGAATAATTAAATAATAAATAAAAAAGTCAGTGTCCCTCACAAGTCTTTTTGTAGTAAAAATATATTTAAAAAAATAAGTAAAAAATAAAAAAATAATAAAATACATTAAAGAAAAATAAATATTATATAATAAAACGATCCAACACATATAGGGAACTAATTACAATTATTTGCATATTTAAACAATCAGCTATAGTTTAAATAAAAATTACTTTAAAAAATAATTGTACAGCTCCCCCCTAATAAAAGTAAAAAATATATTTAAAATCCTATGTAATTAAAGCTGCTAAAGTTATTTTGGTAGTCCAACAAATAAAAAAGTTACAAGTGTTTGAACCATGTTCACTAAATCACAAAACTGGCCATTCCGGCCTTTTCAGGCCTGGTCATTAAAGAGTTAACCAATAAGTGCGTTCCACACTAGTAGGGCCCCAGACACACAATTCTGTAGTGTTTTGCGGTCCGCAAAACACGAATACCAGCCAAGTGTGTTCCTCATTTTGCGGAACGGAGTGATGTCTGCATCTTTTGTGGCCCCATTGAAGTGAATAGGTCCACATCCAAGCCGCAAATAATGTGAATCAGGTGAGGACCTAAACAATGGCCGTGTGCGTGATCCCTCAGTGATAGTGCTTATTGGTTATTGCAGGACACCTACAGTATATCTGGGGGTGCAGGAGACAGTAAGAACCAATGAGCCCCGTCCTCTGCAGTGAAGGAAAACGCTTCTTTGTGAATAGGAGGCAGGAAGGAAATGTCGCACCTTAAAGATGTTTCCCAATAAATATGATTTTTAACAAGTACCTGCTGCATGGTCCTGACACAGAAGATTCCTACTTTTCTGCTCCATGCTGCTCTTGCTCTCTCCATCCTCCTGTCTCGGAGCGCCTCTCCAGCAAATGACTGACTTCAGCAGTAAAAATGCTGCTTGTGGCCACATCACCGCTGAATCCATTAGCTGGAGAGGTACATGTGACTATGCCAGTAGCCAGCTGGGTGTAAACAGCGCCGGAACCAGAGGATGGAGACAGTGGGAGCCAGAGACTATGAACCTTCTGCTTCAGGGCCATGCTTCAGGCAAGTGTTAAAAATCATTTTTTTATTAAGAAATCTAAGTCCCAATTACACTACACAATATTAAGGACAATTACAAAGGATTCATAGGAACAATCATTCCTGATATCTGGCTGTATGATCCTGCCACTGATCAGCCGATAAACAAGGAATCACTCGTTTGTCGACTGATATGATATCAGGATAAAAGATGTACGATAATCGTCAGCACATCTCCCTGTGTAATCAGGAATGTGCTACCGATAATCAATAGAACTGAATAAGCGAGAAATGATGAGCACTGATTAACCTTTTTTTTTTTGCAGCCCCTTGAAATAGAGTGATATGACAATGTGTCCCCCAGAACAAAAAAGCTTGTGCACCCCTGCTTTAATAAGTGGGTATATATATGGCTTCGGTGAAGTAAGACCTGGTATTTTCATGTGTCAGCGGCAGCTAATGCTGATTGACACTTTGCTATTTAGTATGGCTGCAAATAGCTGATCCGGGACGGCTCTTACTGGGAGTGGTCAAAGTGCTGGGCGGGTGAGTACACCCCACGTTCCAGGCCGGGTATTGGCAGGCTTATAAAGAAAAGCCAGCACTGTCAGGTGGTGTGGATTACCTCCCTCTGACAGTGGAGCTCTAGAGATCTCTGTGCTGAGGTCTGAAAAACGTGTGTCAGGCGAGCAGGCCGGGTGTGAACTGACCCCTAGGATACCAGGTGATCTATGACCTTTATATTGTTTTTCTGTGTGTGAACAAGTACCAAGCCTGAAAAGTGACTGTTGTGTTATGTTATAAGTGTGAATAAACACTGAAGAGTGATTTACAACCTGGTCCTTTGCCTCTATACTGCGTCCGCTAATCTGCCTACAAGAGAGAATCCCCACAATATACATACATATATATATATATATATATATATATATATATACACAGTACAGACTAAAAGTTTTGGACACACCTTCTCATTCAAAGAGTTTTCTTTATTTTCATGACTATGAAAATTGTAGATTCACACTGAAGGCATCAAAACTATGAACTAACACATGTGGAATTATATACATAACAAAAAAGTGTGAAACAACTGAAAATATGTCATATTCTAGGTTCTTCAAAGTAGCCACCTTTTGCTTTGATTACTGCTTTGCACACTCTTGGCATTCTCTTGATGAGCTTCAAGAGGTAGTCACCTGAAATGGTTTTCACTTCACAGGTGTGCCCTGTCAGGTTTAATAAGTGGGATTTCTTGCCTTATAAATGGGGTTGGGACCATCAGTTGCCTTGTGGAGAAGTCAGGTGGATACACAGCTGATAGCCCTACTGAATAGACTGTTAGAATTTGTATTATGGCAAGAAAAAAGCAGCTACTGTAAGTAAAGAAAAACGAGTGGCCATCATTAGTTTAAGAAATGAAGGTCAGTCAGTCAGAAAAATTGGGAAAACTTTGAAAGTGTCCCCAAGTGCAGTCACAAAAACCATCAAGCGCTACAAAGAAACTGGCCCACATGCGGACCGCCCCAGGAAAGGAAGACCAAGAGTCACCTCTGCTGCGGAGGATAAGTTCATCCGAGTCACCAGCCTCAGAAATCGCAGGTTAACAGCAGCTCAGATTAGAGACCAGGTCAATGCCACACAGAGTTCTAGCAGCAGACACATCTCTAGAACAACTGTTAAGAGGAGACTGTGTGAATCAGGCCTTCATGGTAGAATATCTGCTAGGATACCACTGCTAAGGACAGGCAACAAGCAGAAGAGACTTGTTTGGGCTAAAGAACACAAGGAATGGACATTAGACCAGTGGAAATCTGTGCTTTGGTCTGATGAGTCCAAATTTGAGATCTTTGGTTCCAACCACCGTGTCTTTGTGCGACGCAGAAAAGGTGAACGGATGGACTCTACATGCCTGGTTCCCACCGTGAAGCATGGAGGAGGAGGTGTGATGGTGTGGGGGTGCTTTGCTGGTGACACTGTTGGGGATTTATTCTAAATTGAAGGCATACTGAACCAGGATGGCTACCACAGCATCTTGCAGCGGCATGCTATTCCATCCGGTTTGCGTTTAGTTGGACCATCATTTATTTTTCAACAGGACAATGACCCCAAACACACCTCCAGGCTGTGTAAGGGCTATTTGACCATGAAGGAGAGTTATGGGGTGCTGCGCCAGATGACCTGGCCTCCACAGTCACCGGACCTGTACCCAATCAAGATAGTTTGGGGTGAGCTGGACCGCAGAGTGAAGGCAAAAGGGCCAACAAGTGCTAAGCATCTCTGGGAACTCCTTCAAGACTGTTGGAAGACTATTTCAGGTGACTACCTCTTGAAGCTCATCAAGAGAATGCCAAGAGTGTGCAAAGCAGTAATCAAAGCAAAAGGTGGCTACTTTGAAGAACCTAGAATATGACATATATTTTTAGTTGTTTCACACTTTTTTGTTATGTATATAATTCCACATGTGTTAATTCATAGTTTTGATGCCTTCAGTGTGAATCTACAATTTTCATAGTCATGAAAATAAAGAAAACTCTTTGAATGAGAAGGTGTCCAAACTTTTGGTCTGTACTGTGTGTGTATATATATATATATATATATATATATATATAAATTTTAGCCCTTCCCTCTACAGTAAATCACCTCCAAAATGAACCAGAGGACTACCAGACATGTGTCTAAACCTTACTGGTATTTTTTCAATTGCATGTGTGCTTGACAGCTGAAGACATCTGTGTTGGTCCCATGTTCATATGTGTCCACATTGCTGAGAAAAATTATGTTTTAATATATGCAAATAAGCCTCTAGGAGCAACAGGGGCATTGCCAATACACCTAGAGGTTCTGCTCTCTCTGCAACTGCCACACCCTATCCACTTTTATTGACAAGGCCAGGCAGTAAAATAATCATCATACCTGACCCTGTCAATCAAAGTGGATAGGGTGTGGCAGTTGCAGAGAGAGCAGAGTCTCTAGGTGTAATGGCAATGCCCCCGTTGCTCCTAGAGGCTCATTTGCATATATTAAAACATAATTTTTCTCAGCAATGCGGACACATATGAACATGGGACCAACACAGATGCCTTCAGCTGTCAAGCACATATGCAACAGGTCAGCCAGTTTCATAGCTACAAAGCTGCCGACAGATGCCCTTTAAACTTGTAAACACATACAGTATATATTCATTAAAATCATTTTAGCAGAATTTATTCAATTGCAAGTAAAGATTCTGTCAATGTGTAGTAAATGAAATAAAGGAAAATCAAAAATAAAATAGAGGTTAATTTCTCATTGCTCTCCTGTACCATCACTAGTAGTATAAAGGGATAATTTCAAGAGGGTTCCCCACATGAAATGTAGGAAACAATAATGAAAGTGAAAATCTCATATCTCCAGTTAATTACCATTCTATTGACTTGATCACTGAGAATGTTAGACACTGGACACCCATTCTTGCTGTCAGGGGGGTCCCTGATCTTCAAATGACATCAGTTTAACACCTGATATTTGACACATTTTCCAGATGGGAAAACTGACAGCCTAGATTCTTTGAGTAGGTGAGTAGAATGGCTTTTTTATGGTATTGTAGTCTGATCTCACTGTCATATGTTATCCCCTTCAGTAGCAAGTACCAGAAAGTCGAATTTCAGAATAGCAATACAGTAAGAAGACATTTAGATTTTGAATTGTGATGGATGGAGATGAAAAGTTTAGAGGATGCAAACGCATGCCATCTAGTCACCTGTTCTTTGTGTGCACTTTGCTTGCTGTTTCTATAGCAGTTTGTACTCTTTTCACCCAGACACTTAAAGTGGATTTACAAGAGTATATAATCTGGCAGATTATCAGAAGCAAACGTTCCTGCCAATGCTCGTTCCCGACCATCTGCCTGTGTAAAGGTGCAGCAGATCACTCGATGAATCAGTAACACATTCGCTTGTTAGGTGAAACTGTCGTTCATGCAGGCACCTAAATTATAATATCTGGGCAGTAAATCGTGCAGTCTAAACAGTGATCTGCTGCTCAGAAATATTGCAGCTATATGAGGATGAGCGATGGCTAGAGCGATCCCTCGTTCTCATATTGTGTAGGTGATCTCTGCATGGAAATGCAGAGCTTCACATTCACTGAACAAGCAGTCTACTGTCGAGAAGGAAGCTTCCTTCCTGACCATCTGATGCTCATCTGATGCCCAGTGAGACAGGCGTAAAACCAAATTTAGAGGATGATCAGCCTTTGACTCATCAATTCATCCATGTTTATTTAAGTGTATATATTGTTCATTTCTCTCACAAGACCACTGTTACCCCTGGAGACTACCTTGTGACATTGACCTGAGAATTACAGTTGACAAAGTTTCAATGTCAAGAATTGATAGTTGTTTAAACATTTCACCAATGTCTAGTTCTAAGTTAAACCATTTAACAGCCCATTAGAAAGAATATCTATCTGTTGTTCAGTATGTCATATCAATGTATTTAGCTATGAACTCACGTTTCACATATACCAACATTTAAGTGGGATTCAAATTTGTGAGATGTTTGGTCTATTTCTAGTGTATTCCATTTGTGTTTTTTTTCTACTGAGAACTACCTGCTGCCTTTTCATCTTGTCCCAATGGCCAGTATTGAGATCACCAGGGATCTACATCAAACGCCAAAACAGATCATACAATCTAGCTAATAATCTTTTTATACCCAACACTATAAATAGAAGATGAGGGCATCCTCAACCTCTAAAGAAAAGAATGTTACAGCATCAAAACAAAAATGGTGTTGGGCAGAGACTGTGGAAATCTCCCTCTCAGGATGTTCTGAAGGTGGATTTAAAAGATTAATTGAAAGATCCTTTGTATACTTCTACTATTGAATACCTATTTGGGGAATATTTTGATCTTCTTTTTCTATCTGCTAAGGGATGGCAATATAATGTACTAGAAAAGCCCATTTATGAGGACACGTTAATCTATTCATTACTCCCTTTGTGACCCAATTGAATGGGCAATCAAGTAGCCATTAGAATGTGTTCCTAGAAGGATATAATATTCCACCGTTACATATTAGTATGCTTGTGGTCAGTAACTGATCCAGGGATCAGTCAGTGCATATATCAGAACACTGCACTGTTAAAAAAGTATATGAAAGATTACTACTAATTACTTCAACTATAATAAAAAAAAAAAGTCAGTTTGATCCATAAATAATGCAACTATTGTCCATGGCCTGGGCCTGGTATTGTAGCACAGCCCACTATTAAGCAAGAGGACAAAGGCAGACATATATTTTCAAATTTTTGCAACCCCTTCAATTGAGTTCAGTTTTACAACCCCTTAATACAAAATTGACACCCAAGAAAGAGCTGACAAGGGGTTCATTCCAACCATCACCCAAATTTCGTTGTTATAGCTAGAGGAAACCAATGTTGGGTCCGATTTCCCCTACCAAAGCAGCACTGAATGGTATAGTATACATAATGCAGGGCAGGGGCGTAGCTATAAGCTCATTGGCCCTGGTGCAAGAATTCAATTTGGGCCCCCCCTACCCTCAATACCATTTCCTAACACCACCAGACCCCTGCACGCCCAACGTGCCATGCCCATATTGCTGATGATATAGCTGCCGCTTGTGCTGGAATCAGTCTATTGCCGAATGCACACGGCTGTGAACGGTCCATGGTATCCCGACCCATTTGTTTTCTGTACCCGGCCGTACTGACAGGAAGTGTACACTAAGTGAGCACTTCCTGTCAGTCCGGCTGGGTACAGGAAACAAAAGCTCCTGTACCAGGGACCGGACAGAGCTCGACCACGCTACACTTGAGGCGCTTCCCTCCTGTCAGTACCTCTCTTCATGCTGCGCCAGAGCGGGGCGCCGACAGGGTTGAGGGGCACAATGCGCTCCCCTGCTGAAAGGGTACTCTGTAAATCAGGGGCCACTGCCAGGGCTTCACTCCGTCTCTCCTGGGGGGGCCCCGTGGGCCCCCCTGACCTAGGGGCCCGGTCGCAATTGCGACCGCTGCGACCCCTATAGCTCCGCCTCTGATGCATGGAAAAGCTGGATCCTATAGAGGTAGAGCTACTACTCTGTTATAGAGATGCCCCGAACTATTCGCCGTTGAACAGTTCCCGCCGAATATTGCATGTTCGCGTTCGCCGCGGCGGGCGAACATATTCAATGTTCGGTCCGCCTCCTATACATCATCATTGAGCAAACTTTGACCCTGTACCTCACAGTCAGCAGACATTCCTGCCAATCAGTATACCCTCTCTCCCAGACCCTCCTACCACCTATCAAAAAGCAAGGACAGCATCCATTTTAGATTCATTCTGAAGCTGCAGTGTCACAAAGTTGCAAATGCATTGCGATTACAACTTAGAGCTGGGTTCCTAATGGTTGTATTGATAGAATATAATGAAGATTGAGAATATAGTGCTATATTCGTTGTCAATTCTAGCAATACAACCATTAGGAACTCAGATCTAAGTTGTAATCGCAATGCGAATAATGCAGGTTATATTAATCACATTGCGAATTCAACTTAGAGCTGCTGGGTTCCTAATGGTTGTATTGCTAGTATATAACGAAGATTGAGAATATAGTGCTATATTCGTTATATTTGTCAATTCTAGCAATACAATCATTAGGAACTTAGCTCTAAGTTGAATTCGCAATGCGATTAATATAACCTGCATTATTCGCATTGCGATTACAACTTAGATCTGAGTTCCTAATGGTTGTATTGCTAGAATTGACAACGAATATAGCACTATATTCTCAATCTTCGTTATATTTTATCAATATAACCATTAGGAACCCAGCAGCTCTAAGTTGAATTCGCAATGCGATTAATGTAACCTGCGATTAATGTAACATTGCAATTACAACTTTCTCAAATCCTACAGTACATTTTAGCATGGAGCTGTTCCCATGGCGATGGGGACGCTCCATGAGCACGGAAGTCGGCAGAAGCTCTAAGTTGAAATCGCAATGCGATTAATTCAAGTTCTATAAATCGCATTGTGATTTCAACTTACCACACTCTGCGTTAACTACGTAATTTTCCATGGGACTTTTGCCATGGATCCCCCTCCGGCATGCCACAGTCCAGGTGTTAGTCCCCTTGAAACAACTTTTCCATCACTATTGTGGACACAAAGAGTCCCTGTGGGTTTTCAAATTCGCCTTCCTATTGATGTCTATTGCGGTTCGCCCGGTTCGCACATTCACAAACATTTATGGAAATTCTTGAACTGAAAATTTTATGTTCGCGACATCTCTACTCTGTTAACCATTGGTTATTAGAAGGGTGTCATATACTGTTTTTCAGGCATGGCCAACCTGCGGCTCTCTAACTATTGTAAAACTACAACTTCTACCATGCCCTGCTGTAGGCTGATAGCTGTAGGTAGCCTGGGCATGCTGGGAGTTGTAGTTTTGCAACAGCCGGAGAGCCTCGGGTTGGCTATCCCTGCTGTACTGTCAGAACTTTTGATTATAAAATAATCCATCATATATATATATATATATATATATATATATATGCAGTGTATATATATATATATATATATATATATATACAGTGTATATATATATATATATATATATATATATATATATATAGTGTTTGATATTCAGCTATTTTGTCCAGGTTTCAAAAGAGGACAGAAGTTGCATTCAGGCTTATTTAATTGAATACTTAACTCTAGTTAGGTAATTGTGTAGGGCTGTTTGCAAAGGTGTATATAGCTATAGAGAAAAAGGACTTAAAAGGGATTATACGAATCCTATTTATAACAATAGGACTAATAAAATGGTGTTTAAAGGTTTCACAGAAAAGTACACCTAGACTTTAGCAAGTAAATAGTATGGAATGCATTGTAAAGGGGATTAGACCCCCAAAAGTTGAAGTCCCAAAGTGGGACAAAAAAATAAAGCGAAAAAAAGTTGAAAAAATAAAGTTTCCCCCACAAAAATTTTTTACGTTTCAAGTAAAAATAAACAAAAATGTCATTTTCCCCAAATAAAGTCAAATAAATTGGTAAAAATTAGGGAAAGAAAAAGTAGACATATTAGGTATCGCCGCGTCTGTATCGACCAGCTCTATAAACATATCACATGACCTAACCCCTCAGATGAACTGTCATGGTCTTACCTTCGTTTGACATGTGCTGGCGGCCATCTTGGTTTCTGGGTTTCTTGTAGCCTCCCACCCTGCGGCTTCTCCTTCCCACTGGGAGGAGCTGGATGCCTAGCTCATATATATAGAAGGTCTGTGGCTTCAGTTCCTTGCTTGGTCCTCCTGTGTTCACATGCTTCTAAGACTGCTG
The DNA here is from genome assembly GCF_014858855.1 of Bufo gargarizans. NCBI lineage: Eukaryota > Metazoa > Chordata > Amphibia > Anura > Bufonidae > Bufo > Bufo gargarizans. The sequence continues at coordinate 62,911,230 of NC_058088.1, read as the reverse complement.
CTGCTTCTGGTTCCTGATCCTGGCCTCGTCTGACTACCCGGGTCTGATCCTGGCTTCGTCTGACTACCCCGTTGGTTCCTGATCCTGGCTTCGTCTGACTACCCCGTTGGTTCCTGATCCTGGCTTCGTCTGACTACCCCGTTGGTTCCTGATCCTGGCTTGTCTGACCACCCTCCTGGTTCCTGACCTCTGTCTACGCAAGACCCTGCTTCGGTTTAGCCATCCGTTTGGACTTTTGCTACGGCTTGATTTCCAATAAAGCCTTCTTATTTCCACTCATCTCTGTTGTACGTCTGGTTCATGGTTCCATGACATTAGGACCAAGCCATGAATTCTGACGGTACAGGGCCATCCTCGCTAACTACGCTGGTTGCTAGACTTGATCAGCAGGATCACCTGTTGGGTCGGTTCGCTGTGGCGTTGCAAACCCTGCTTGAACGCACGGCTCATTTCGCTTCCGTTGCCGATGGGTCGGTTGTCGCTCCTGGGCCCGCTCCTACTGCCGCCCCGGTTGTTGCGCCAGAGTCTACCCCGACACCTGTTGCTGCGCCTGCAGTGTCTCGGGGTATGACCGGTTCTGCCCCCCTTCCACAGCGCTTTGGGGGAGAGCCAACTCAGT